>NW_003852396.1:9069900-9207756 GCF_000181295.1 Otolemur garnettii | reverse complement strand
TAGAATATAAATGTCTTAACACAATAACTAAGAAAATGCCATGAAGGCTATGTTAACCAGTTTGGTGAAAATATTTCAAATTGTGTATAAAACCAACACACTGTACCCCATGATTTCATTAATGTACACAGCTATGATTTAATAAAAATAAAAAATAAATGGAGATGAGCTGGCCAAGGAGCATTATCCTTGGTTCAAGATAAACCTTAGATAAATTATGCCCTTTCTATGTCCCACAAATGAGAGCAATTTTAGATGCAGGAATTAATTCAAAACACTTATTGTACAGGAGAGAGTGAATGAGTCAGTATGACTAGTGTGGAGGATTCGCATAGAGGAATGGGTATTTGTGCAGGTAAATAGGGAGGAAATGGGGTAAAGAAAACTGGGTATCAACTGCAGAGGACTTTCAATTCTTTTGAACTTTTTTTGATTGGCAGTGGAACCAATCCAAGATTTCTGAAGCAGGTAAATGACAATTGTCCAGATTAATGTTGTAGTAGTGTGTATGTTAAGGGAAAAATGCATGAGCCAGTGTGAGATAGAAGATGCAGAGTGTGCGGTTAGAAGGGTCATATTTGGTCCAGAACCAAGGCAATCAGGGCATGAATTGGGGTTGTAGCAGTGGGAAGAAAGAAAAAAGAAAAGAGGCACAAAAGGTGTAGAAAAAGAAGGGTGTAAAAAGATATTTACAAAGTAAGAATGAGGCTTACGTGGCTAAGGCACCAGCCACCTACACCTAAGGTGGTGGGTTCGAATCCAGCCCGGGCCCACCAAACAACAATGATGGCTGCAACCAAAAATAGCCGGACGTTGTGACAGGTACCTGTGGTCCCAGCTACTTGGGAGGCTGAGGCAGGAGACTCGCTTGAGCCCAGGAGTTGGAGGTTGTTGTGAGCTGTGATGCCACGGCACTCTACCCAGGGGGACAACTTGAGGCTCTGTCTCAAAAAAAAAAAAATAAAAAACCCAAAACACAAAAACAAAAAACCACAAAGTAAGAACGAATGAGATAAGAGGATGAAGCAGAAAAAGAAGACAAAAGCAGGGTACCTTCCTGCAGGAGTGTCGATACCGTTGTCAGAGTAGAGAGACAGTCTTAGTCAAAATTCACATTGTTGTGTTTGCAACTTGAAAATTTGGTATTTCATGTATATATGAGTAGTTTATATGATAACACTCCACTGATTAAACTACTGATTAAGTAGACGCTCCATTCCTCAATCATGCCAGATACCAAAGAGCTTCCTAGATGCAGAAACCATATTGACATCAGCAAGAGAGAGAGGGTTGCTTACTCTGCAAAGAAACCAGTTAGTTCTTTGTAAGTGTGTAGAACACCATTCTGGGACTGCAACATTGGTAAGTAAGGAGCTTACCTACACCTTGTTTGGTTGCTGGACTTTTGGGGGAAGAAAGTACAGTGGCTGAGGCAAAGATGAACTTAAGCATCGCCCTGCTTCTGAAGACTGTTCAGGCTGCCTGACTATTTCTGAGAACTTTGCTGAAGCCTGTGCTGTCTTTTCTGGGCAGATGGGTAGGTGAGTGGACTAAAGATAATAAAGTGAAGCTCCATGATTAAAGCATCTGGTAGATATACTTAAATGTGTTCTCAGGCTGGATCCTGTGTTTTTTCACAGTGATTCGGAGCTCTACTTCACACAAGGAGACAATAGAATAGGAGGAAAATACTGGAAAGCTCGATATACTGAGTTTGTTGACGTGACTTTTACCCAAAGAAAGAGACTGTCTGCTGCAGAAGTCCATCTTGGAATTCTTGGTACAGTAAAACCATCCTTCATACTTTGAACCCTGGGCGACGTTGGCTGGGCATGTACATCTACATAGGATGACTCTTCTGCCTTGATTCACTTCTTTCCATCTCGATATTTTTCATTCATTCTCCTCTCGATATTTTTCAGGTCCAGTCATCAAGGCAGAGGTGGGTGATACCTTGTTAGTGACCTTTGCCAACAAAGCTGACCAAGCCTACAGCATTTTGCCCCATGGTGTGATCTATGACAAGGCATCCGATGCAGCCCCAAACATAGATGGTAAGTCGTAGCCCAGGCTTCGGGAGGAAACAGCATGGGTGAGTAAAGGTCTTAGAACTAGACACGCCTGGTTCAAATCCTGGTCTTTTCTGTCACCATCCTTGAGAGCTTGGGCAATTGTTAAAACTTTCCCAACTTTATTCTTTTCATCAGTCAAATGAAGATAACGACAGCTCACAGGGATTTGGAAAAGGATGGGGAGAATTTAGGACAGGGTCTGGCCCCGAGTAGGTTCTTAGAAAATGTTAACTTCTCTCCTCTTCCCTTTGCAATGTAGTAAACCTCAAAGTGAGCTACTTTCACAACCATGTCCTTTTCTATAAGATGAAGAGCTTTTCTGCTGCACAGTGCATGAGATTCTGCAGGTAAACGGAATGTGAATCCCAGATTTGCCTTTTATCAGCTTTGTAATCTTGGGCATTCACTAATCTCCTCCACCTTGTAGTTATTTGAGTTATTTCCTAGTTCAGTCTTCTAGGTTTCAAACTCTTTAAATATCTCTCTTGCTTAATTTTGCTTGGTATCTTCTACAGGGCCAAGTAAAATATATTCCATGGAGGAGGCACTCCAGTGATATTTTGTGGATTTTCATCGAATTGTTGAATGGACCACTATTACTTTTTTAATATTTGCTAAGCCTGGCATTTGAGTAAGAAATAGTATACAATCTATGAAGAAGTTAATCTCTTAACTTGAGTCCCACAAAACAGCAGACTGTGGCAGTGGCCTCCTCTGATAGGGAACCTAAGAGGAAACAACTGTCCTTATGCAAAATTCATCATCAGAGAGAGACACTGAAGGCTAGAAGACCCAGTATGACAAGTTTGATGCTCTTGGCTGCTGCATTGAGTAATTGTTTCATTTATATTCTCAGGATTTCAGAAACCTGGGGCGCATGTTAAACCAGGTGAAACCTTCACATACAGGTGGACAGTGCCTGAAAGCGTGAGCCCTACGGCTGATGACCCTCCCTGTCTGACCTATCTTTACTTCTCAGCAGTTGACCCAATCAAAGACACAAACTCTGGCCTGGTAGGGCCTTTGCTAGTCTGTAAAAAGGGTGTTCTCAATGCTGATGGGACACAGGTAGGCCACCCAATGTCATCAGTTCTTCTGAGGGCTGTATGTGGGAGAGATTCATGATATCACTAGAGATAACTGATGAGAGTCAGTTGCAAGGAGTGATTTCTTCTCCCTCCTCTTGAAACTGATTTCTACATAATGAGAATTTTATTTTATTTTGGGAGACAAAAATTTAAGATCTGAATTTCCAATTGCAAATGCCCACCCAGGAACCTAGGATTTCTCCTTGCTGGTTACTGAAATTTGTGGGCTTTTCCTGGTAGTGCTCTGATTCTGGAATCATGAAATGCACGTGGAATTTTAACTGGCATTATTCTTGGACAAGGGAAGGAGGTATCTTCTACAGGGCCAAGTAAAATATATTCCATGGAGGAGGCACTCCAGTGATATTTTGTGGATTTTCACTGAGTTGTTGAATGGACCACTATTACTTTTTAAATATTCCAATGTATAGCCAAGGCTGAGAACCACTGTGACTCACTATTGTAAACTGGAGGTTAATTATCACGGCTGAAGGAAGGAGAACATTTGTAGATAACCTCTTGCAAGTTCCAATTTAGAGGCTTGAAATGGTTATGCTGATGAGTGTGGCAAAGCATAGCATGTAAAGCTGAGGCAGCACAGCATTAAACACTTGATGAGAGGAAAGTCCAGTCATTTAACCATTTACTTCACCAATTAGAAACTGCAGGGCAATTTGTTTAAATGGTGTATCTTCTAGTTTCCGACATCATATGGGCCCACTTCTGGGCTCAAAAGAATTTCCAGGTTGGGAGGATACAAACTATCTTGGTCCACTTTGGATTTTCACTTCCCTACGTGAAAGACCAATCCTGGAAATGTCTATTCCATGTGTTGTAAGTCTGAACAAGTACAATCATATAAAGCAAAGCAGAATAATTATCCCTACTCTAAAGCTGAAGAAACTGAGCAAAATCCCAAGAAATACAGGTAGGAAGAAGTAAAACTCAGCTATAAAACTTAGGATTTGAGCATCCTACCCGCTAAACAGATAATGTTTGAAAAGTGGCTCTGCTTTTGCCCCGTTATATCCATTGAGTGTAACTTTGAGTCTTCCTAGAAACATCTTGCAGTCTGTGAGAATTGCTGCCTAAGCCAGTACTATTCATGAGCTATTTACACAATATTTCATGGAAAAAAAAAACCCACAGTAATTTGAAATATCCGTACCTGGAATTTGCCCAAGAAAATTTTATTTGACCAGATAGAAAGTTATTTTCAATACAGGAAATATTATGAAGCACCTACCATGTGCCAGGCCCCCTACACACACAAACCTGGTCAGGCCTCTTCGAAGAAAGTAGAGAGAGGAACGTACAAAGAGGTGTTTGCATCTCTTTCTAGTAAATTGTCATAAATCCCCAGCAGTGGATGGATGTCACAGGATATGGTCAGGTGATCAGGCTGTTTTCTAATGTCTATGACTCTTTATACTAAAGGTTCAACCAAACTCCCAGTTTTTACCCTCTCTCCCTTCCTGGCTTATTCCTTCCTTCCTTTTTTTCTTTCTCTCTCTTTCTTTTATTCCCTTCCTCCACCTCCTACCCAGCTATATCTACCTACACTTTTTATTTTGAAATAATTTGACTTACAGACGAATGTCAAAAAAAAAAGAATCCTCACAAACCCTTAACCAGGATTCCCCAAATATAAACATTTTGCCACATTTACTTTATTCCTCTCTCTCTCTGTTTTTCTGCATTTTTTTCTGATGTTTGAGAGTCGGTTGCAACATGATGTCTCTTTGGTGTGTGTTTCCGAAAAATGAGGTCACTCTGATAAATAGCAAAATCGTCCAGGCAAAAATTATTCTTGATATCATCAAATATACATACCTTTTAAAATTTTACTAATTGTCTCTTGATGTCCTTTATAGCAAAAGAAAAAATGTTTGTCCCGGTCCAGGCTCTGATCTAGGATGAGGCATTACACTGAGCTGTCTTCTCTTCAAGTTTCCTCTTTCCCCCATGATTAATCTCATCACAGGGCACCAAGCATGTTCTTTCTTTTCTTTTTCTTTTTCTTTTCTTTTTTCTTTTTTTTTTTTTTTTGAGGCAGAGTCTGACTATATTGCCCTCAGTAGAGTGCTATGGCATCATGGCTCACAGCAACCTCAGACTCTTGGGCTTAAGAGATTCTCTTGCCTCAGCCTCCCAGGTAGCTGGGACTACAGGCACCTGCCGCAATGCCCAGCTAGTTTTTGGTTGCAGTTGTCATTATTGTTCAGCAGGCCCAGGCTGGACTCGAACCTGTCAGTCTCTGTGTATGTGGCTAGCGCCCAACTCACTGAGCTACGGGTACCACCCAAGCATGATATTTCTAAAATGAAAATAAGATCAAGTCACTTCCCTATTCAGCACCTCCAGTGGTTTCCTATGGCTTCTCGACCGAGGCCCTGTGTCCCCGGCCTCTGGTTCCCTGCTGTCTCTCATCGTGCTCCCTGCCCACCTGTGCTCCATCCACTTTATCTTTTCTGTTCCTTGTACAGGCCAAGCTAGCCTCTGGCTTAAGGCTTCTGTACAGCCTTCTCCACCTTGAATGTGTTCCCCTGAACCAGGTCTCATCAGTTATATGAATTCATTATTTCACTCACAAACACGCCCTGAATGCCTGCTTTCCTAGGCATTTTTCTTAGAGCTAGGGATACGGAGAGGAGCCCAAAATGTCTGCATACTCACAAGGCCCACACTGCAGTGGAGAAAACAGTTAGTTCCAGATGGAGCTAAGTGCTATGAAGCAGAGTAAAGTAGGTTAAGGTGAGTGAGTGTGGGCTGAGGACATGACATCTGTACAGAGAACTGACCCAGGAAGGGAGCCCTCCAGGCAGTGGGGCAGCACATGAACAGGCCCTGAGGCAGGCATGAGATCGGTATGTTCAGGGAAGGCAAAAGGCCAGGGTGGCTGGGGTAAGCCAGGTGAGCAGAGGAGACGAAGTCGGTGAGTGAGCGAGGCTGGACAGGGCCATGGAGGTCATGATCAGGGGAAAAAACAGTGAGGACCAGCCTGAGCATGGGAGCACTGCAGAGAGGAACGACTTCTGAGCAGGCACAGGTTTCCTTGGAGGAAGTCACACGGATGGGAATAGTGAGATCATGAGAAAGATGAACTTTCTGGGTGAATCATGTTCAGAATCCTGATTTCCAAAGTGACCCGGTGAGTCCGTGACTGATGGTGATAACTGTAACCCACTGTGTGTGAACTTTGAAAGCGAGGTCATGCTACAGACTCCTCCAAGCGGCACTTTTTATGTATTCATTTCTTTCTTCTCTGTAGAAAGGAATAGACAAGGAGTTTTACCTATTGTTCACAGTCTTTGATGAGAATCTGAGCAGGTATCTTGATGAAAACATTCAGAAGTTTACCTGGCGTCCTGTCAGTGTTGACAAAGAAGATAAAGAGTTTGTGAAGTCCAACCGAATGCACGGTATGCAAACGACTCTCCCTCCTGCAGAGGAAAGGCTGAATTGCATTTGAAGTGAAAACATTTAGAATGTTTTAATTATCTTAATTTTGGTTTCGTGGGTTTTGTTCTTGGTCACAAGTAAGTTATTTCATGCCTTCATCTGCACAGGATGTGTTGAAACCTCACTACCTCCCAGAGATGTTGTAAAACTTAAAACCCTTCTAAAACGTTTTATCTGCTTCAGATGAAACAACACATAATTTAAACTAGCAAAGGTCACAGTTCATCATAAAGGTAGAAAATTACTGACAAAGATGCCCCCCACTGGGTTCACAATAACATCATTAAGTCTGAAAACCAAAGTGATAATAGGAGATCATCATTATGATGATGAATTAGACAGCAAAGTCTGTCTAATTAAGTAGCACGAGAGACTGCTGAAAGTGTCGATTTGTAAAGCACTAGGTGTTCCTATCCCAGGTCTTCATTTGGGAGGATTACATATCTCCCTTCTTGGCTCTCTTCATATCAAGTGTTATCAGTAGCAAACCACCTGCTAACTGGTTGTGACCACACAGGATGCTCATTAGTGTTGGGCATACAAGGTCTCACAGTTAAGTTCACGGACCTGCACTGTATAAATAACTCGGTAGGTTTTATAGCTTGGGTATATCAGTGTCTCACCACTGTGTTGTGTTGATGTGTGACGGTGTCTTGCTGACTGACGTTCATTATGGTTATGGCATGTTTTTGTGAGAATGTTAGAGCTTGAATTAAAGCAACGAACAAGCATTCATAAATTTCTTGTTAAACTTGGCAAGAGTGGAAGTGAAATCAGGGACATGCTAGTTCAAGTTCATGGGGATAATGCCACGGAAAATAGGTGAACACAAGTGGATTAAACACTTTTGTGAGGGGAAAGAAAGCATCACTGATGAAGAGAGTTCCCAGTAATGAGTAGAACTGACAAAAACATTGCAAAATTAATTGAATTGTGTGTCAAAATCGTTGGTTGACTATGACAAGCACAGCAGAGCAAGTAAACATCAATAGAGAAACAGGAAAATCTTAACTGAAAATCATGGTGAACAACTCATGGCTTGACATCATTTGACAACGCACAGTTCACACACCACTATCTGTAGACAGTTTTAGCCAGTAAATAAATAACTATATTGAAACACCCTCCCTACTCACTTGATCTGGCCCCCAGTGACTTTTTTTTTTTTTTTTTTTTTTGAGACAGTCTTCACTTTGTTGCCTGGACATCATCTTCACTCATAGCAAACTCAAACTCCAGGGTTCAAGCAATCCTCCAGCCTCAGCCTTCCAAGTAGCTTGGTCCACAGGCATCTGCCATACCTGGATAATTTTTCTATTTTTAGCAGAGACAAGGTCTTTCTTTTGCTCAGACTGGTGTAAACTCAAGAGCACAAGTAATCTATCCGCCGTGGCCTCCCAGAGTGCTAGGATTACAAGAATAAGCCACCATGTCCAGCCTCCTGATGACTTTTTTCTTTACCTGAAGATAAAGGGAATATTCAAAGGAAGAAATTTTGATGCCATTCAGACAATCAAGGATATTTCCTCAGGTTGCTCTTCAAAATGGGAAAGAATCTATACTCAAAAAAGTGCTTACAAAAGTGTGCAGTCAACAAAAGTGCCTCCTTCCCTGACATGGAAGGTCCAACAAAATCCCAAGGTTACAAGGGCCACATAGTAACCAGGCCACAGACTCCCATAGTCCCAGATGGGCATTTCCAACAGGGTCCCCTCTTAGACCATGGAAAACACGAAATAGTCCATTTCAGTATCATCTTCTATAAAAAGAAAAGTTTTCGTATAGCTAAATATGAAATTTGTTTCTAAACTTCTTGGTAAACAATAAAGAAGAGCCAATAAGCTACAAATGAGGAAAATGTAGGGCAGAAATCTTAGCAGATGCTCACAGGATGAGAAAAGAATTTCTCTAGGTGAAGATTAGGGTATAAAAGTATAAAGGTATTTTATCTTCTTAGAGGAAGAGAGGGAGAGAGAAAGAGAGTGGGGAAAAGAAAAAAAGCAGGGACACGGGTGTGGCATCCCAAGACAGAAGGGAAGAATGGCGGCAGCTGAGATCAAGCTGCGGCTGAATTTAAGGGCAGCAAAGAGAGAAAGCCATCGCAGCCAAATGCACAAGGTATTAGGAATGGGAAGACCGACTCTTCAGGGGCGTTTCAGATGTGAGGTTCACAGCCCACTGCTCCTTCAGGAAGGGCTCGGGAATCCCCTGGCTATAGGAATAACTAGAAAGCGAGTTTGTGAAATGAAAAGAGAAAGGATTTACATTTCTTTTTGTCTGTTCTTTTTGATGGTTTGTGAAAAGGGAACTCCACAGGGCACCTGTAGCAAGAGAGGGCGTGGAAAGAAAGCAGGCAGAGAGAAAAATGGATTTTAGTCCTTACTGAAAACTGTGAGTTAGTAATTTCTCTATCACTTCACTCTAAAGAACTACCATCCTTACAGTCCCCTTTCCTGTTGTTTTTAAAAATAAAATGTCTATTTTGCTGAACTCAGAAGAAGGGACAAACGGGCAGTGGTTTCTTCTTTCATAACTTCTTCCAGTGGATAAGGCTCATTGAGAAACACATTTTATGGAGTGAGTTCATTGGTATGCCGTGATTTCATTTGAATCATGGAAGGGGAACAGTTGAAAATAGATGGTCTTGAAAACTAAACAAGAGACAGGATGGGAGTTTCACTGGGCAGAAACAGCTAGACCAGTATCCTTATAGAAACATAGCAGTTTCTTAGTGGAGAAGCTAAATTGTAAGAGAAATTCATCCTCAGAAAGACTTTTTATATAGAAAATATTAAACAACCAATTGCACCATGTCAAATTGAGCTCCAGCTTTGCTTTGCAATGTGAAACTCATGTTTGTATTTTAGAAATGCAGGATATGTTGTTTTTAAAGCAAAGTTCAAGGAAAATAATATGTCTTAATCAAATTCCACATTAATTATAAATTAAGTTCTAGCTTCACTCTTGCTCGCAACAAAGCCAAAGAGAAGGGGCTTCACAGGCTGCAAAAGTGCTTGGTGTTGTGTCTGTTATATAAGCTGTATTCAAAAATACCATGTGTGTTGAATGAATGAATGGATGGATGAGTGAGTGAATGATCCAGAAAGAGAGACTTTAATCGAGAGTCCCAAAGCAAGAGAAGATTCTCTATCAGCCAGGCAGGCAAGGACTAAATTTATTAGCACCTTGATTTACATGTGTACCTTTTTAACATTTGATGGGCAAAATTTAGACCAAGATTTGCCAAAGCATTATCCAGGATATTTTTTTCCAGAAAATGTGGTGTTCTCAGAAGCCCCAGGCCTTCTTGAAATTTCTAACATTAATCTCATATTTTAATACAATTACCGAGCACCACTGGTTCTGCCGACAAGAAATAAAAAGTAATTTTGTTTGCTAATGGGATTACAAAGCATGTTTATGTGTATGTCAATTGTTCCTTCCTGACAGGGACACTAGCAGGGAGTAGGAGAGGGGTAGAATATTTATCTCTCTTTGGGGCATCAAATGTGAGACCTAATTATGTGTATCACCTGTCAGATGTTGTTATTCAGTTGGTGCTCCTCTCTACACGGTGGGGATGTGGCTTCTCAATTCCTCCCAAGGCACTGCCTCAGAGAGATAAAAACAATTTGCCATTCTGGAAGCACAGAAAGTCTTCATGTCTAAGTAATCATTATTAAAGTCCCTGCAGTTATTTTATTGGGGTAAGGAAGTAGGAGTTATCGTAAAGCAAATTTATTTACTCAAGAACTAACCTCTTATAAACATAGTGATCCCACACTCCCCCAAATTCCCTCTCCAGTGACCAGACATACAAATACAGTGTCACTTGAATGAAAGTTTTTCAGATGATTCTGAATCCATGTAAACAGGAAAAGGATGTCTGATAACTTCTAGGAGAAAATGCAATGCCACTGGCAAATGAGGGTCTGACAGAATTAAACGTATTAGTAACCAAGGAAGAAACATTTAACATAGGAGATGATAGGATAAAAACCTCCAAAGAAAATGATCCTCACATCAAAAGTGTTAGAGAGACCGGGCATGGTGGCTCACACCTATAATCCCAGCACTCTGAGAGGCCACGCAGGTGGATCACCTAAGCTCAGGAGTTCTAGGCCATCCTTAGCAAAGCAAGCCCTGTCTCTACTAAAAATAAAAAAAAAAAAAAAAAAAAAAAACTAGCCAGAGGATATGGCTGCACCTGTAGTCCCAGCTACTTGGGAGGCTGAGGCCCCAGGAGCTCTTGAGCCCAAGAGTCTGAGGTTGCTATGAGCTATGCTGGCATCACAGCACTCCACCAGGGAGACTGAGTGAGATTCTGTTTCAAAAAATAAAAACAGAGTGTTAGAGAAGAATATGGAGGAATTAGTGAAGTCATTAAAATGCTTACAAGAATGGTACTCTTTATAATATGTAAAAATAAAACACAAACTGAAGGATATTATCTCCATAACATGCCATGAACCAGTTTTGTCAAAAAAATGTCAGAAAACAACCTGGGTTATTCCTTATTGATTCTTGGAATCAGTGTCCTTGCATATGTGTTGTTAATATGACATTTTAGTAATTTTAGTATATTTTCATTATTAACTTTGGGCTCTATTTTAAGTTGATTTGCTATTTGGCTTTTTCCCAGTACTATTTTTTTCTGATAACAAGGATCTTCTGTCAATAGTTTTACATACTTGAATATCCCTCCCAATGTTTTCCACTAAGATGGTATATTTTCAGCACATCTACATAATCATAGCAGCCTCTGACTATCTTTTTCCTTCCTGTTAGCTGTCAATGGCTACATGTACGGCAACCAGCCAGGCCTGAACATGTGCAAAAAGGATAGAGTTTCTTGGCATATGATTGGATTGGGTACTGACACCGACATGCATGGAATTTCCTTTCAAGGGAACACCATCCACCTCCGAGGGACTCACCGAGACTCCCTCACCCTGTTTCCCCACATGGCCACGACAGCATTCATGCAACCAGATCGTGCAGGTAAACATGGAGGGTCCACCTTAAGGCCCCATCCTCTTCGAGTCCTCTCCTAGAAGAAATTGATAGACTTGGGGCACTTCAGGGGGTGTTGAAATGGATGTAATCTTGATTAAAATCAGATATTTCGCTCAGTTTATCAGTCCAAACATACAGTGTAAAGGACGTAGGAGAAGCATCTAAAATAACATCTGTGAAGCAAAAGTAGGAGCCCTCTGAATGACAATCCATGACAAAGTCAGCCCTGACACACAGGGATGTCTGTGCTCACTAAGCATGAACATCACTCCAGGTGTCTCTCTGAAGCATCTACAGGCACCAACAGCCCAGGAGATGCTTCCAGACTACGGATACAACCACCACCATTGCAGTTGGGTCTGCCTTCTCTAGGGACCGATAGCAGCCTCTTGATGGGTTATTTGGAGACTTCTATCTTTTTATTCTGTTGGGCACTCTTGGTTTTCCCACAGAGCAAGCTGCACTGGGTTTGCAGTCCATGGACGTCTCCGTAAAATGCCATTACCTACAACTGCCTCTCTCAGATATTCCAAGCTAATTAGATAATTGGAATGTTTTAATAAAAGACATGGAGCAAGCTATGAGAGCACATGCTAAGTGCTGCATGAAAAGTGAGAAGAGCCAGTGTTACGGGCCTTCCCATGTTTTCTTCTGTCTTAAGACACCAATATGTTACCAAGATGAGTACTTGCCATTTTTTTTAAGTGGATCTCTACTTTGCTTCACACAGAAACTACAGTTTTGGTGCCTTCATGTCATCAATTAAGAACTTGAGGCTTGGGCTTCTATACCCTTGATCAAAGACTCCCTGACACCAGGAGCTCCAGAATCTTTGCCTTATAAACTTCACCAGTGCTTTATGTCTCTACGTTAATATAGTTAAGAATTATGAATCACTCAAGAGATGGCTTGGACACAATGATTTTTTAAAAATACATTCCTTAAGGACAAAGAGGACAGGGAATGGTGGAAATAGCCAAATCATTTTAATCCATAGAAGTAGGCTCTCAAAGCTAAAGCTGGCCAGAATGATTTTAGAGAATTAGCCACTCACCCCAGTGTCTTGATCATTACTCATGCACTCTATGGGCTTCTAAAAAGCTCTATAAGATTGTTTTCTAGTTAGATTGTTTTCTGTTAGATTGTTTAGACTGTTTTCTGGTTTATGTTTGGTGATGCATTTACAATTGTGACTGCTGAAAAGCTTGATCATTTCATCAATCCCTGTCCCTTTCCTATAAGCCAAGACGGGTGCTCAAAAGGGGGGCAACTGTAGGCTACAACTCAAAGATTTCTTTTTTGTTCTTAAAGAAGATAATTTCTTGGCTATTGAAAAGCCACAATCAACACGTAAGTAATGGGCTGCCTGGAAGAAACCGAATGCAGAGCGCAGTGTTTCCAAGTCTGTCCCCAGAGGCTTTCTCTGTGGTTTCCCAAAGCCCTTCATTACCGTCCTCCTTAGTGCCTGGCAGTGCTTGGGAGCCCATTAAATCAGCAGTTTTTGCTCATCTAGGAGTAACTTGCAATAGTTACACAACTGAGTGATACTGTAGCAGGTAGAAGGATCTCTGTGTGTTGCAGACGGTTGCTAGTGATTAGTGACACTAATCACTCACCTCTAAGAACAGAGTTTACAAGAGAAAGAGAAGATTTATTGATTTAATAATTTCATTGAGAGTTACCATCTTCATTAATTTTATTGATTTTATGGTGAGTGCAGTTAGGTTATATCTACCAGTGCATCTAGAAATTCATTTTTAAAAATCACATAATTTCCAGTCAGATATGATTGCTGGCATTATGTAGAAAAATTTAGGTTTTTTTTTTCTTTTTTCTTTTCATCTGGCATAATGTAAACCTGCCACTGGAGATGAGAAACTCCTTTGATAATAATAGTATCTTACATATTTATTGCACTTTTTAATTTATGAAATCCTTTAAGGGCAAAAGACATGGCTTCAGAAATGTGGCCTAATTGAATTTTGTTTAGGATGATCATCTCACAGATAATTAGTTCTTTCTAAACTGGGCTGGGCTAAGATAACCACACCTACTGGTGATTTTACGGAAGAAACCCTTTTCTAGTAACTGTGCATTATGGGGAAGACCCAGAGAAGACTTCTTGTAGTCTTACGACAACCTTGTAAGTTTTTTTAAATGGCACCCTCCAAGTAAATATATTTAAAGTAGTTTATTCCCCTTGGGGTCTGATTTTAAACTGCTATCAAATCGATATTTTGAAAATCCACCTTGTTGGTTATTTATTTTGGAAAAAATACATAGATTTGCTAAAAAACAGACCAATAACAACAAAAGATGGAGCAGCGCACACTACCAGGCCGTTTCTCTTCCAGGTACCTTCAGGGTGCTCTGCGCCACCATGTACCACCTCTTGAGAGGCATGGGCCAGATATATGAGGTCAGCGGCTGTGGCAACAAGGACCCTTTTGAGCAGCCGTACCGGATGATAAGAACGTTTTACATCGCTGCTGAAGAGGTAGAATGGGATTATGCCCCTAACAAAAACTGGGAGTTCGAAAAGCTGCCCTTGGACGCGAGAGGGGAAAGGTACACAGGCGACGCCTCCAGTCTCTTCGGTGGGATCGCGCACGCTTTTAGCCAAGGCAGAAACTTAAAAACGCCCTGGGTTTGCCGTCAGGTTCTGGCAGAGTCTTTCACTTACGTGCACAGGTTGGGGAAGCTGGTCAGCTCCGCCCCTGTAAGGCTCCCCAGCTCCGGGCCGCCGCGGGTTCCCTGCGGCAGAGGGATGGACGGATGCGTCCGGGGGGCGAGCGCGGAGGGAAAGGTCTAGGGAACGAGGCAAATCCCACCGTGACAGTGGGACTGGGAAGACAGCCGGGGCAGAGGAGGCAGAGACGGTGAGAGGAGGTGTGGGTCGAGGGGAATTGAGGCTGAGCGCCCATCCGGGCGGGACAACTGGGGAGGGGCCGGAGGCCGTAGCCTGCGGAGAGATAGGATAGATAGACGGGAGAGATCGCCTGCGGATTGGGATAGGAAGGACAGGTCTCTCCACTAGGCCCTGTACCCAGAAAGTCCGCAAGATTGACCCTCCCTTGAAAGCACTATGGCCAGTGCTGCCTGCTGGAGCCAGCAGCGGGCTTGGGAGCGCCGGTCCGCTACTGCCCTAGGCGGGCGAGCCCAGCGACCGAGCTCCGCAGGGTGCACTGGGGTGCAGTTAAACAGCAGAGTCAGGCACAGAATGCAGACTTACAACACCAAGGTCAACAGCCTGGGCTTGCCAACAACCCACTGTTTCGGTTTACGGTCCTGATACGCAGATGTGGAAACTTGGGTGCAAAGGGTCAAGGCGCCTGGCTAGTCATTGGCAGAGTGGGAATTCAGCCTAGATCTTTTGAACCACAGATCTGTGATCCCTCCAGCGCACCACGTTGCCCTTCACGCCCCAGGTCCTTTTTGTTCTTCCTTGCCGCCTACCCAGAGCCCTTCCACCACACTCCACTCCCCCCGCCTCGTATAACATTCAAGGGCTGTGACATACACAAAGAACTGCACAGCACGAGGGTTTCACGTGTTGTTCTTTGTTTTGAGGGGGGCGGGGGTGGGTCCACACTTCTGGAAAAGGGAGTATAACAGTGCCACCTTCTGGATAAATGAAAAAAGACACAAACAAACCCCCACCTCCACCCCCAATGACTCCTCCCTTGGGAAAGATTTGCCTCAAGAACAGGAGGATTTAAAATCCATTCAACTGTTCACTGATCTACGTGTTAAACCAGACACCCCTCTTCTGCAAAACTACTGCTGTCAGCTAAAGACTGAGGCTTGTTCAGTGGAAAATGAAATGAATTCTAATTTGTCCTTTTGTAAAATGATTATTTCATTAAAAGGCCGCCATAACCAAAGAAATAATTGTATAATAATTTGGTCATGTGTACAATCTTAGCCTATGAATGTACACAAATTACAGCCTTCATTATTTTCTTACACTCATTTTCACTCATGCTTTAGACCCCCATCCCTCTGGACTAGCAGGAAGGTCTAGTTTCAGTCTTCTAAAACTATCTCCCAAGTAACGTAGAAATTGCTGATAGGGAAGGGAGGGTACAATACCATAATTCCATCCATTTTATGTCACTCTGGTTATTGCCCATAAATAGATAAGAGCAATTGCAGTAAAGGACATGTTCATGGTTCACCAGATGCTATAGATAAAAACTCAATACAGAATAGAAATAACAAGGGCTCCCAGGGCACATTTGTGGTATCTCTGTAAATAAAAGCCCAGGGACAAATGCCCCTTTTGTGCCCATGTCAATTTCTGTGCTTCTGCACTTTGCCCCAAGGCCATGGTGGGGCACATCTGGTTTTTGAACTGCCTCTTGATACTGGTTATCCCTGAGACGTTTACTGTCCTGATCAGCACAGACCTTCTGCGCCAACTTGGAACATGTAAATCCTTCTTTAGGGGATTCCTAAGAACATGCTGGAGAGGCGTCAGGATTCTAGAAAGGCAAAAAATAAGTCTATCCACGCAGTGACAAGGGGGTAGTTTGTGCAGTGGGTGGAAATTTGAAAACAAATTAAGTTTTGATAGAAAAATGTGTCTTCCTAGTACCTGAGCTTGTGGACTGATATATGTGCAATTTAACCATCTGCAGCGATCAGATGAGCCCCACTGTCTGCCAGGCACTTTGCTAGGGTTTTATTTGCAAGCCTTCTCTGACATTATCCTCACTGCATACTTGACCTATTTGCTCAGCTCTGCTCAGCACCTCATGCACCATCCCCACAAGATGATAATAAAGCACGTGCCTATCCTGTGCTCACCACGTGCCTGACGTAGTGTTTTACAGCTATTAACTCATATTCCCCATGCCAGTCCCTTAGCAGGTGCATTTTGCAGGGGAAAAAAGTTGGAACACAGCAGAATGTGGCTGCAGGGTCTGTGCTGGTCACCACACATGTTTCTAGGAAACATGGAAAAATGAAAGTAGAAGAAAAGTTCTCTTCCCCTGGGAAGCATCCAGGCCAGGGGGGACGGTATATGTGCCTGTATTAAATACCTACTATGTGCTGGGCATTGCACAAAGTGCTGGTAAAACAATATGGAGAAGGAAAGACAAGGTCCTTTCCCACATAGAATTCCTGGTCCCTGGGGAAACTTCAAAACAAGCAGAGGAGTGAGGCAGCCACTGTGAGAGGGGAAGGGCAGAGCGCAGTGGCAGCTTATTGCTGAAGCACACAGCCCCATCTTGGGGATAGGTGGGCCGTGGGCTGGTGGTCAGGGAAAGGGACTGGAGGGAAGGAGTCTTCGAGCTCTGACATGAAGACTAGGTCAGTTGACGGGGTAGGAAGCACACTTTTGGCCGGGAGGGTGAACACATCCCATTCAAGACAGTGAATGGGTGGAGGACAGTGGTAAGAAATGAGACTTGGGAGGTGACAAACACAATAGAGAAGGGGCTTTGGAGCCAAGTTGAGGAGTGTGGCAGTGGAAAGCCATAAAAAGTCTTTATATAAGAATTAACCTGGTTGAATTTATAGCTTAGGACTCCTCTGCCTGCAGTGTGGAGAGTAGAGGGAAGAGAGGTGTTTTGGGGGCAGGGAGAATGGTTAGGACCATTTCCAGCTCACACAGGTCAGTGAAGCGGGTAGCTGAAATCAGAAGGCAGACAGTTCTCAGGGGGAGACGGCAGGAGGTGAGCCTTACTATGTTTGCCAGGTAAAATTAGTGGATTGTTTTCATCTGTCTTTTGTGATGATCTACTTTGGCGATAGATTAAATAGGCCATGTGTGAGCAGTCCATCATTATTATTTGTGGATTCTGCTTTTGCACGTTTCCCTACTTGCTAAAATTTATTTGTAACCCCTCCCAATCAATTCTTGTGACTCTTTTGTGGTCATTCACAGATATTCATAGGGTAGCAAAAATTTTAAGTTTCCTGATGTACATGTTTCCAGCTGAGCTGAGCTATTTCCTTCCTCCACAAGGAATCTCTCTGCTTTCCCCCTTCAGCTCTCACACTGTAAACAAGTGTTTGGGGGTCTATTTACTGCCACAGTTTTTGAATTTGTGTGCTTTGTGTTGGAGCTTTCACTGTTTAAAATGCCCCCACCCTGAAAGCATAGTGCTGAAGCAATGTCAAGGGCAAGAAGGCTGTGATGTGCCTTACAGGGAAAATATGTGTATGAGGCAGGCTTTGTTCAGGCATTGGTTATAGTGCTGTTGGCTGCTGAGTTCAATGTTATTAAATCAGCAATATAAATTTAAAAAGGTGTCTTTCAACAGGAACACACAGAGAACAAAGTTACATGTTGATCTGTTGATGAAAATATTGTGACTAGGAGTTTGAGGGAAGCTACCCCTATATTTTCCCTAGGAACGATGGCTCCATATTCTTTAGTTCAGTATTCACAGTGACTTTCTAGAACATAACTACCATGAATAACAAGAGTCAACTGTATTTGCCTATATTTGCATATGGGTATATGCACAATATATATAACCACAGGCCTTCTTGTGATCTTTCCAAGTGGAAAACAGCCTAACCACATATGGAACAATACATAGGAAATGTGGAGGAATCAGGGTGTAGAGGGTGGATGTGTGTGAATGTGCTTGTGCACAGGTGCACATGTGTGAGCTGAGTTCACCCCAAGAAGAGAAGTCACGGGGTCCTTAGGAGTCTCTAAGGTCAGTCCCACCCAGCACCCAGCAGGCATTTCCAAGGTTGGGCTGTGGGCTGCCGGGCTGCCAATAGCAGAACCTAAGGAGCCTCAAAGTGCAGAATCTGGGCCCCACTCTCAGAGTTTGGTGCAAAAGGCCAGCTCCCCAGGGAGCCTGTGATCACAGCCAGCACAGCCAAGCTTGGGGAGCACCTCTCTGGAGTCCCCCTGAATCACTCAGGAGCACTCCAGGTTTTTCTGTCTTTGGCAACTTTAATTTCCGATGCTTTTGACTTTCAGACATGGAGATATATTTATGAACCACACTGAAAATTGGATTGGCTCTCAGTACAAGAAGGTGGTTTACAGGGAATACACCGATGGAGAATTTGTGGAGATCAAAGCCCGGCCACCACGAGAAGAGCACTTAGAACTCCTGGGTATGGCTCAAGTTTCAGCCGTGCAGTGTCGCCCCATAGCATGCACATAGGCACACACATGCACCGGCACACACATGTCCTGTTAGATGTGTACCTGGAAGGGACAGAGGAACAGAGTAGCTTGACAGCATTTGCCCAAGTGCAGTATGGTCTTGCGCTGCCATTACCAGGGCGGGTGCTGTGTGCTCAGTCCATACAAAGAACAGTCCTGTTGAGTCCACCAGGTAACACACAAGTGGAGTCCACGCCAGCGGGCAGCCTGGCTGGTGTCTGATATTCCACAGCTTCTTCCCAACACTTCTGCTGAACCAGGAAATTTTAATTTGAAACAATTTGATGTTTCAGAACCACAGCCAGAGTGCTTGAATAACTTCTTCAAGGTCCTGGATTATCCATGCACAGTGTCATCATAACACACCATAAAAATAATGACCAAACAGCAGCCCCTCTGTGCAAGGGCGCAGAGGGTGGAAGGTCTGGTTTCAGTTTGAGAGGCCCGGACTTCTGGCCTTCTCAGAGCCCAGGCTGCACACCTGGCGACCAGAGGTGACCTTCCCACTTTCTTTCTCCACTTGTGTTCACCTGGGAGTCACTAGAAATGACTCCATCTTGGAAGACCTTAAGGCAGAGGGCTAACCTAGAGGACTCTTGAAGTCCTGTTCTGCCTTTGAACACATAAGCAGTATGGCCTTACACATAGGCAGTACAGTATTAGAGAAAGGCCCCATGCCTCCTGGCTTCTCAAATTGTTAAAGGCTTCATCCACCCTTCCCGCACCTCCACGGTCTGTTAAAATTCACATGTGAGCTTGTTTATCACACCGGACAAGCAAATCAGCCCGGCTGAAAGCATTCATTCATTTGCTCGAGCAGTGCATGTTGACAGAGCTCTACAGACAAGGTGCTGGCCTTGCTGTGAGGGCTGGGTTGTGTCCCCAAAGAGCCTTGGTTAGGTTCTACTCAGTAAAATGACACAAATCACTGACTTCATCAGAGTCAAGCCCAACAGCACTTTGGCCAAGGGGGGTGTGAAGCTGATTCATTCATTTTCTGTAGCTTAGAGGCCTGGGTTACTCCAGTTGTTCAAAGGGGACCAGCAGGTACCCCTCCCATTCATTACTGTTCCCCAGCAGCAGCCTGTCACCTTGTAAGTCAGTAGGCGTTAGCTCTCGCTACCTACACTGTCAGTGTGTGCAACTTAAGCAGGTATAGTGAGTATACAGGTTATAATTGCCAGGTATGTTTATGCTGCACCGACCTGTAATTACACCCAAACTTACTGTTTAAGAACATGTGTGGAATTTTCTTTCCTAGCTTCATCATAAAAAAAAAAAGAATGCTTTTTCAGAACTTCCTGATTCACACAAAAAATTTTCTTCTGAAGAGAAAACAGTTCAACAAATTTTAGATTTATTTATGCTTTTGGAAGTCTTTCTCAGGAAAGCATTTAAAATCCTGGCTTGAATCAGTGAAGAATGGATGGGTGTGGCCAGACCACTGGTCGTGAGTGGATCTCCCTGTGACTGTAGAATGCACCAAATTCCCAAGACAGAAATGGCCCAGGGATCAGGTTTGAGGTGCTTCTGAAATGGGAGTCCCCTCACCATAAAGGCTGCCGTGAGTCTGTCAGAGTGGGGTGTGCACGTTCTGAGCCCTGCCAGGCGAGTGCTGGCATGGGCAGGGCAGCCACCCTGTGTCACCGAGGCTCTGTCAGACGGGTGTGGGCTCATCCCCATTGGCAAACGACGGCCTGATTGCTGCCGACAGATGCGTGCACATGTGAGGAGCTGCAGAACGGAGCTCAAGTACACAAATATTGAGAAACAGCATTGGTCACGCACTAGAGAATCACTGTATTGATTATAAATCAATACATCAATGCTTTTATTGCACTCAGATCTTTCAAATCCCCTTTATCCCATTATTTCCTTGGATCCTGGTTAGTTTTCATATATTCATTTATCAGATAATGAGCAATTTCAGACTAACCAAAGGTTACACATAGGGGGATTGCAACTGAAAGTCTCCATATCATGAGGATATATGGCTTTTTCTGGAATTTCTGTCTCAGTAGTAGTAAAAAGCTAAGCATTTATTGAGTACTTACTGTGTTTCAATGCACTGAAATAAGCACTTGACATGCATTATGGTATTTAATCCTTCTACATGTACAACTCTATGCAAAAGCTGATATTAACTCATATATCAGATAAGGAAATTGAGACGCAGATAAATTACATGACTTATCCAAGGTCTCTCTAATAAGTGAGGGAGGCAGAATCCAAACTCATGTGGTTCCCATTGCCAAAGACTACATGATATTTAATACTCCACAACATTGCCCTCTAAAGAAAGTGTACTCATGCAGAAGGTGGCCTTCATTTTATTTTGCTAAATGCAGCCAATGTATAACCTACATCAATGTTGAAAAGAGCGACGATCATGCACACAGGCCTATGTTTTGCATTTAGGCCCAATGATTCATGCCGAGGTGGGTGACTCAATCCTGATTATATTTAAGAACAAAGCCACGCGGCCCTACTCCATCTCCGCCCAGGGTGTAGAGGAGACGGATATGGGAAAGGAATACCAAGTGCCCGTGACAAATCCAGGTAAGTTACTCCAGAGGTCTGCTCCACCCTGGGGAGGACCCCAGTTTCAACTCTTTTCTCATCTCTGAGGAGTCTTGACGAGCTCCTCTCAACATCACTGCGCTTGGCTGTCATCTAGTTCTGGAATGAGATCATCTCATTCGTCCAGTGACCATGTGTTTATGGAATTTTTAGGACTCTATTAGGGACCTCAAGGGGTGGTAAGAAATAATAATGGCTAACACATATTGAATGTTGATTTTACACCAGCTACTATGTTTTATATTTAAAAAAGAAGAAATTTTGGGGTGGTGCCTATGGCTCAAGGAGTAGGGTGCTGGCCCCATATACCAGGGGTGGTGGGTTCAAGCCTGGCCCTGGCCAAAACCGAAAAAAAAAAAAAAAAAAGAAAGGAAACTTAAAAACCCATTTACCTTTGCAATACCTTGGTTAGGTAGAAACAAACGTATTTCATCAAATTTGACACTACTGGTTATAATATCCAGTGTTACCTTGTGTGTCACTGAAAAAAGAAAAACATGCTGTCAGTTAAACCTCATGCTCCGGCTTGGACAACCCATTCTGACTTCAGAACATGGAGCGTTTGCATCCTATAATCAGTGAAATACAGTGGTGTTATGTCCACTTAACAAATGACTGATGCATAGAGGGGTAAAGAACTTGACCAGGTCTTGTGCTAGTAACGGTAGAACCCGAGCCTGTCTGACTAGAGAGAGACTCAGCTCTTAGCCTCATATTACTCTCAAATGATAAAATGAGGTTTGGGGTGGGGGAGGGGAGGCAAGATTAGTAATTTCAGTAGTGATATAGATTTTACATGAACATGCTAGGTGGTGAAAATTTCAGGACTATTACTGGGAGTGTTTATAAAAGTTTTACAGAAGGAAAACCCATGAAGATGACTTGATTAGGAACAACAAGGGACAGGAATCATTAGGGGAAGCTTCATAAAGGAGGTAGAATTCTAGTTGGAGGGGGTGTGTGTTTTAAATTAATAAATTTTATTTTTATACAACAGTTTTAGGCCACAGCAAAATTGAACAAAAGGTTCAGAGATTTCTCACACACTCAGGGCCTCCTCCTTATCAAAGTGCACTCCCAGAGTGGGACATTTGTTACGACTGACATATTGTTAAGTCTTCTTGGAGAATTCTTATTGATAACTCTCCCGCTCTGAAATCTGCTGGGTCTGAAATCAATTCTGGGCATAGGCATGTGTTGCATAACAGTATTTCAGTCAACTGTTGCATGACCGTGTTTCTGTCAACCATGGACTTGTGTACAGCTGTGGTCCCATAAAGTTACTTTATTTCTTCTGCTTCTATGTTTAGTTATGTTTAAGTTCACAGATACATACCATTGTGTTACAATTGCCTGCAATATTTGATACAGTAAGGTGCTAATCAGGGCTGCGGCCTGGGAGCAGAAGGCTCTACCTCTTCCTAGTGTGGTAATTCCAACATTCTTACCATGTCTGACTCTGGTTCTGCTGTTTGTTCAGTTTCTTTGAATGATTTTTTTCCCCCTATTCAGTATGCTTTTGTAATTTTTTGGTTGAAAAGTGGACATTAGGTACTGACTAAAAGGAACTGTGGTAAACATGCCTTTAGTGATGGAGGAGTAAGGCATGTGGGGAGAGGAAGTGTCTCCGTGAATCGGTATTCGTCTTTTGGTGCAAACTGCTGCTGGACCATGAACCTCACCGGTTCTTCTCCACTTCCCCCACCTGAGGTGGAGAAGGGGGCTGGAGGGGGCTGGAGTTGGGTATTTCCCTCTAGGCAGTTAGACTCTGATGAAACTCCAGCAGCTAATCTTTGGTAAAATAATTTCTCCTGAAACTATTTTTTTTTTTCTTTGAGACAGAGTGTTATTGTCTGGTCCTGGTTAGAGTGTCCAGGTGTCAGCCTAGCTCACTGTAACCTCAAACTCCTGGGTTCAGGTGATCCTCCTGCCTTAGCCTCCTGAGTGGCTGGGCCTATGGGCACCTGCCACAATGCCCGCCAGGTGAGTTTTCCTGTTTTTAGTAGAGAGGGGGCATCTCTCTTGGCCCGGCTCACCTCAAACTCCTGAGCTTGAGCGATCCTCCCGCCTTCGCCTTTCAGCGTGGTGGCCTTATAAGCATGAGCCACCACACCCGGCCTCTCCTGAGACTTTTAAGGAGACCTTGTTAAGGGGAACAGCATGCTCTGGTGTTTTTGTCTTTTTTTTTTGAGACAGAGTCTCATTATGTCGCCCTCAGTAGAGTGTCGTGGTGCCACAGCTCACAGCAACCTCAAACTCTTGGGCTTAAGCGATTCTCTTGCCTCAGCCTCTTGAGTAGCTGGGACCACAGGTGCCCGCCACAGTGCCCCATTATTTTTGTTGTTGTTGTTGTTGTTGCAGTTTGGCTGGGGCTGGGTTAAAACCCCCCACCCTTGGTATAGGGGGCCGGCGCCCTACCCACTGAGCCACAGGTGCCAACCCTTTGGCATGTTTTAAAATAGTTTCTGTTCTCCTTCTCCTGGCAGGAGTTTTGGTTTGTTTGTTTGTTTGTTTGTTAATTTACTATATCTTAGACCTGGGAACCCCTTATGGCTAGGTTCCCCTGGAGTTTTTAATTCTCAAAATTGTCTACACTGAGACCCCAGCAGTTTGTCAACTATGGTTCAGGTTTCCTCACCCGCACTGGTTCCCACAGAGGTTTCTGTTCAGGGTTCCTCTCCCAGTAAGTTGTGATTCTCTACATCCACTTGTCAATCTTTCCAGTTAGTGGGTCACCGGTGTTCCCTGTGAACTCATTTCTCTAATAGATCTAAGAAGAGATGTGGATTTTTGTTTCACTGTTCACTGTTGTTAAGGTGGAGTGGCAATTTCTAAACTCTTCACATGCTGGGCCAGAAAGCAAAAGTCTTCTGTGTGTATGTTTTCTCTAACCACTAGCCCACCAGTGATCTAGTTAGGTTTTGAAAGAGGTATTGAAGGAAGAAAGATACTACAATTAGAAAGGCTTCCATTAAGACGTAGACAGTGGAAGTGTGGCTGTAATAAATGTCAAGATCTGCTGTGACCTACACTTGCAAACTTGATAGGAACCATAGATACAATTAGAGGGTAGTTATATTCCATTTTACCTTTTATGTAAAATAACATTAGAATCTTTAATACTATAGTAATTACAATAAGGTCATATAAACTTAAAAAAATAAAAATATATAAAAGAAAGAAAAAGAATCCACTGCATTGCTAGAAAAAGTTAGCAAAGTACCTGTACAAAGGTGAAGTCAGGGAAAGGAAAACCTTCCCCAGACACTGTTTCAACTCTCCCACTGCCTCTGCCCAGTGGAAGAAGCTTGTGCTGCTTCAAGAAACTTCTCATGAATATCCTGCCTATCCATTTATAGAAAAATACTGAAATAAATTTGGAGGTATCTTTGCAGTAGAACATTATGCAGCCAATAACTGACATTTTAAATAATTTTAATGAAATAGGGGAGACTTTTTTTGAGACAGAGTGTTAGGCAAACTACAAATATAGAAAAAAGGCTGGAAGTGAAATAAGTCAAAATATTAATAATAGTTATGTCTTCGCAGTGGTATTTTAAAGTGCTGTTCTACTTCACATTTTTTGTACTTTCTATATTTTCTAAAGTGGAGGTGTCTGGCTTTTATAGGTCAAAAAAGCCATTGAATAAAGTTATTCCTTTTTGATGGCTGAAAAGCAATTCCAGAGGGAAGAAGAAGGGTGACACTCAGGCATGGGGGGGCCCTCTGGCAGGGCTGTGGGCCAGCTGGGTGAGCCTTGGGGCTGCTGCGCCCTGAATGTGAGGACTGGCAAGGCACAGGGCCCCTCTGCACTGACTGGCCTTCTGAGAGCTCCTGAAGTGAGGGTCCTGGGGCTGGGGAGGAGAATGGACTAGATGGTGGCCAAGAAGCATTTTCTTCCTGAACTCAGAGGAAGAGATTCTTCCCAAGGGTTCCTGACAAGGCTGAAAAGTTTGGGAGAGCCCAGAGACTGGGGGAGGAGAAACAAGAAATTAACTTTATGCATGAAGCCCAAGCAAGGTGCAGGAGAAAGGCAGTCCAGGCGTGTGTGAGAAAAGGAGCACAGATCAGCACCTTAGGAAATTTCTCCAGCCTTTGAATTAAATCATTCAACACACATTTAGGGAGCATCTTCTTCACGTTCATTGCTGTACTTGCTGCAGGGAGAGCAATGGATTATTCCAACTTTAATAACACCAGCCTGGGGCCAGTTTGCATTTAGAAGCTAAATAATCGCTGTTCATCTTGTCATCAACAAGGCCTAGGACCTTGGAAACTAGATCTGAAGTTGTGTAGCTACCCACTGACGTATTAGCTGAAATGCAGCAAAGTTGCCTGCAGCCTGTGCTTCTGTTTTGCTTCGTGGCTCACATATTCAGCCATAGGTTTGTCGTTCTGATATTGTGGGGGGTGTGAGACACAAATAGTTCAAAAAGAGATGATGATAAAGTGTGGTTTTTATTTGGGACTTTTACAGTGTGACTGTCTTGCCAATTCAGGCCCTGGGTCAACCACAAGGGATGCCAGCGACACGGTGCCTGATGATAGGAGCCCGTATCTTTGTTATTACAGTAGTTCTTCCTTATCTGTGGTTTTGCTTTCTGTGGTTTCTGTCACTGCTATCAACTTTGGTTTGAAAATATTGAGATATCCCGAGAAAAAGAAGGCTATTTGTATAACTTTTATTATGCTATATTGTTATTGATACAATTATTCTATTCTATTATTAGTTATTGTTAATCTCTTGCTGTGCCTGACTTATAAGTTGAACTTTATTATAGGGATGTGTATGTGTGTGTGTATATATACATATGTATCATAGTCTATATAGGTTTCAGTACTATCTGTGGTTCTAAGCATCCACTGGGGGTCTTGGACTATATCCCCCAAAGATAAGGAGGAACAACCACAGTAGACATAAAAATTAATGCTTGTTGACTACTACAATGTGAGCCAGTACCCCATGTATCTAATTTCATTATTTCATTTAATCCTCACAACAATTTGAAAACTCTGATGACTAACCCACCTTACAGGTAAGGAAACTAAAGATCAGTGAAGGGAAGTAGCTTGCCAAATGTTGGGTAAATCAGAAGTGCAGGGTTGAGATGTGAAACTATGTCTTTCTGATTCTCTCTGGTTCTTACTGGATCTCACTTGCCCTCCTAAGCAACTTTCAAAGAAACTGATGTTCAAGTCCCAGACCCCAGATATTCTGATTTCATTGGTCTGGGGTGAGGCTTGAGCAGCAAGAGCTTACAAAGCTCCCTGGAGATTCTATAAGAGCACAAGGCTGAGACCTTCAATAACTAAGATGTGCTAAGGTCAGCTCCTGGAATGAAATTTGAAGAAAGTGAGGCAAAGATTAAGTCTCCATTTCTTGAATACTCTCCAGCTGACCATGGAAAAAGGCAAACCAGAGGAAGGCTGGAGTCTGAAATGATGAATCTGCCATTTCATTTTGAAACTATAGAAATCAGGGTGTGAGTTTAATAAGGATATTTCTAATGAATGGGTAATTCTCTCCAGAAATAAACATTAACAAAAATATATAAAGACTTGCTTTTATTTCCTCAGGTACATCATCTGGAGCATAGATAACTCTAATATTAATAAATTCTTTCTATTTTGTTTTATTTATTTACAGGAGAAATAAAAACTTACAGATGGAATATCCCTAAAAGGTCCGGTCCAGGGCCCTCTGATCCCAGCTGTATTCCCTGGGTTTACTATTCCAAAGTTAACTTTGTGAAGGTGAGGGGGAAAGAGCAATATAAAGACTTAAATAATATGGCTGTCAGCTGACTATTCAGGTCATCACAACTCAGGCCCGTGAGTTGTAGGGGTAGAATGATTTAGAGCAGGGACCTCATATGATGCCTTGCTGGCCAAATCCAGCCACACTCATTCATGTACATTGGCTATGGTTGTAACCAAGATGGTATGGCCCATAAAGTCAAAAACATTTGTCGTCTGGTGCTTCATTAAAATTTTTTTTTTTTTTTTGCTGACCCTTGATTTCAACTATAGAGGATAAAACAAACCAAATCCCAATGTTTTAATTACCAAATTAAGAGCTTTTGAGGTATATTAAAGCAAACGAGATTATGTCTGTAGGTAACAAGAGAATAAAAGTACTTACATAGTAACTTATTCATAGTTTGGGATGTATGAATCTATTCATTCTAACAGCATTACTAGGGCTACTAGGTATCACTTAGGAAAAGATAACATACGCCAGACATAGTAACTGAAACTACAAAACTATTTGAGTGATAAATAGTCCAAGTTAGAAATAAATGGCCAAGATTCAATATTGAATTTGAGTCAGGTATAGGTATATAAAACAACTGTAATCATTAATTATGTGTCATAGGCCAAAGTCCAAACTAAAGTCGTATTTTCTATAAAATGTAACCATTACTCATTATAGAAAAACAGGAGGAATTATCTTACCCTTCCTCTTAGAGCTTAGAAGGCTTGTGTTCATGTCCTTGGGTTGTAGAGGGCAGTATTGGAGTACAGGAGATAGACATACCAGGCTCTCCAAAAAATAAACGTACATATTGGAACTACGGTAAACCTGTGTTTGTTTGTTCATTTTTTATGCAGCTCAATAAGTATTTATTGAGCACTGAGGATATGCAAATGACTCTACAACTTTTGTTGTACTGCTGTCATGAAGAAACCTAAAACTTTGTAGGGAAAAATATAATAACACACGTCCACACTTACAGCTATCATATGTCTCTGAATCTGGTGAACTCTATAGGAGTGGTGGGCTGACCAAAGCACTATAGGAAGCTTTAGAAAGTCAAGGAAGAAACAGCATTATGAGCAAAGCTGAAGATAGGGAAGTAGGGGCATGTTTGAGACATGTTAAAGTCCCGTTTGGCTGTCGTATAGGGTCCAAAAGGAAAGCAGGGGGGAACTAAGAGAAGTTCAATGGGAGAGCAAAAGGAAGGGTTCACAGACTGGCCAAGAATTTTACTTTATTCTGTATGCCATGGAAAACCCCTTAAGACTTCTAGATATGGGAGTGGAGATTAATCTGGTGGTGATCTGGGAGATAGGCTACAGGTGGGGTGAATCAGAGCCAGAGAGAAGCCACTTTCTAGGCTAAAGTATTAAGATCCTACACTAGAATGGTGGCAGGTGGAATGGAATATCGCCAAATTGTTTAATTCAGTTTATTTTTCTTTTAGGATACATACAGCGGTTTGATGGGTCCTCTGATTGTATGTCGAGAAGGAATATTGAATGAAAGGGGCAGAAGAAGTGATGTTGATTATGAATTTGCTCTCTTGTTTTTGGTATTTAACGAGAATGAATCCTGGTATCTGGATGACAACATTAAGAAGTATCTCAATAAGGATCCACAAAGTTTTAAGCCCTCTGATGATTTTGAGGAGAGCAACAGAATGCACGGTAAATCAGGGGTTTAAAGAGAAGACCATTGTTGAAGTAAGCTTGGAAAAATTCCTATAACTGTAGAAGGCCACCTCCTCTGAGCCCTGCCCCCTCCCCGGGACACCTGGAGTGAAGCTTTCCTTCAGAGAGAACCAATTTAGCTATTTGTTGTCTGGCTGCAATGTCATTGAGGCTTTGAACCAACTTTCAGGGTCACATCATACCTCTGAATGCTGGGATCTCTAAACTGTGAGACTGTGATGTAATTCTTCAAACAGAAGTCATCACTTATTGCTGTATTTCTGTAATACATAATAACTTCAAATTTTAGGGCCTGGTTTATATTGTCTAGGCCAGTGTTTCTCAAACTTCTAATGCTGCAATGTATTTTCGTTGTTAAAAAGGGGTCACAACCCACAGGTTGAGAACCGCTGCTCTAGGCAATGAAACGCCATCACCAAATTTCTGTTTTAATGCGTCTATGTAATATTTAATTCCGTGTAATTTAAGGTGGGTTTGTTTGTTTCAGCAGGAGTAATGTATTCAGGTGCACACATCCATACTCTCTCAAGATGTACTTTCGACCAAAAGTACACAAAAGGGTGGGCTTTGCCCACAGTCATAAAACTGGCTGTTAATACAGATTACAGTAGCCGGATTCCTGATTCACTTACTGTCTCCCCTACCAACTCTGCTTCCCTCTACCAAAAGTCTTCTAGTGTGGTCTCTGTTTTTAGTGAGTGCAGCTGATTCGCCTGTGCTGGGATGCACAGCGTGAAAAGTCAGCAGGGAGCAGAGGCCTGAGAGTCGCTCTCATGTAAACTCAGTCTGCCTTGGTCATTGGATCATGCAGCTCAGCCTCCGGGGAGCTCTCCTTTTTTTGGAGATTCTGCTATAACTGGTTGATTAGGCTGAACTAGTTCAGGATTAAACTAGTTCTAAGACAGTCAAATATTAAGAACATATCTTCTACTTCATCAATTTTGATTTGTATAAACTTGTTTGTTTGTGCCTTGGACCACTCACTCAGCTATGAGATGCTACCGTGAGCCTGTAGCCTCCCTTGTAAAGATAATATGCTGAATAAATAAAGCAAACATTTCCACTGAGATATAGCTTTAGAAAATAAACTGCTATTTCTTCCTTCCTGGCTCTCATTGTATAGGGATTTCTGAATAATCTGAATTTTGAGTCTAGAATGGTGGGGACATTGGTAAGTGTGAGTGAGATTGTTACATGTTTACCAAATAAATGAAAATATCAGTGACCTAGAGACCTTTTTAAGCCATTGTAAAAACCAGATTAAGTATCTTCTCACTAACCAGAGGCTATTTTCTTTTCACCTTCTCAGCTATTAATGGAAAGATTTTTGGGAATCTCCAAGGCCTCATAATGAATGAAAATACCATGACCAACTGGTATTTGTTAGGGATAGGAAGCGAAGTGGACATCCATACCATCCATTACCATGCTGAGAGCTTTCTTTTCAAAGTAAGTGTATGCAGAATGCTTTGGGGAAGAATTTTGAACTACCAGATTCAAAGTATTTCCACTGAAGAGTAAGAGAGTTATTTGGCAATAATGCTTATGAGGGGTGGTGTTTCATAGTAGAGAATGGAACAGAATAATGTGATTATTCCATTTGCCCGGCAGCTATTTCTTAATATGTATGTGTACATTAATCATGCTCGTAGAAAATTCGCCAGGCCCCGCCTGAGTTTTTTTCAACAGTCTTACGGCCATAATTCTGATCGCACTGGATGATGTTAATATCGTATGTAAAAGTGCACATAGTATGTGTTCCTTTGCCTAATCCTTCCATCTTCCCATTTTCTTCTGTCCCTTTCTGTCCTTTCCCCACCCACTTTTTTTTTTCCTATGTAATTAGCTAACAGAATAGTCCTACCCAGTACAGGAGATACTTTGAACTCTGGCTTGAGCCTGCAAACTTTATCTTGACTTTTGCCCTGGAGAGCTGGGCTGGACCATGTGTGACCTTCTGTTCTCTAGCTTCATATACCATCTGGGTGGTGCTGGCTGTGCAACAGAATCACCTGCGAACTGTGTAAAAAAAATAGATTGCCAGGCCTCACCCTAGACCTGCTGAATCAGAATCTCCAGGGATAAGGTCCAAATAGTCATCTCAAGTTTCAGTGTCATCTACAAGGAAGTAGAATAAAAAAGAATAATCACATCTAATCTGTGGGGAAAACTAGAATCGATCCTTTCCTTGTTAAACAGGAATAAACAGTAATGCTAATAAAAGATCTAATAGCCTTTCCCCTCTGTATATTTTAACATTGTTTAGGACATTATTAGCCTACGATGATTAGTGTTTTCACATTTTAAATGGCTATGCTGCTTTTCAGAATTTGGCTTTTTTGACACACATTCAAAATGTATATTAAAAGTTTATACAATTTAGTAAGATACACAAATTATAAAAAATTTCTATTTGTGTAAATTTTAAAAATTAAGATATAATTTACACTGCATAAAATCACCCTATTTAGTGTGCAGTTCTATTCTGATAAGCACGTACAGTGGTGTAATCACCACCCAAACTACAGAACCCTGCCGTCATCCCCTAAATTTCCCCCTTGCACTCTCCAGTGTCAATGGTTTGCCCATGCTTAACACCTGGCAACTGCTGACCTATTTTCTGTCTCAGTAGCTTTGCCTTTTCTGAATGTCATGTGGAAACATACTTTGCAGAATCTTGAATCTGGCTTGTTCCGCTTAGCACGGGCATTTGAGTTGCACCCATCAGTATTGGTGGTTCATTCCAGGTGGTTGCTGAGCAGAATTCCACTGTATGGATGTGACACAGTTTGTTCATCATTCTCTTGTTGAGGGACATTTGGGTTGTTTTCAGGGTTGGTTATTACAGACAAAGCATTTGTGTACATGTTTTTGTGTGAACATAGGCTTTCATTTCCCATAAGAAAATAACTAGGAGTAGGATTGCCAAATGGTATGGTAAATGTATGTTTGATTTTGTAAGAAACTGCCAAATTGTTTTCTTTTTTTTTTTTTTTTTTCAGTTTTTGGCTGGGGCCGGGCTTGAACCTGCCACCTCCGGTATATGGGGCCAGCGCCCTACTCCTTGAGCCGCAGGTGCCACCCCAAATTGTTTTCTAAGAGACAATACCATACCATTCTGCATTCCCAACAGAAATATATGAGAACTCCATATATTCCACATACATATTTGGTATTTTTAGTTTTATTTCATTGTATTTTTTCTTAGACATTGTATGAAGTGTGAAGTGGCATCTCACTGTTTTATAAATAATTTTCCTGACGGGCAGTGATACTGAGCATCTTTCCACACATTTGTTTACTGCCATCTGTAAATCTTTGGTGAAGCATCCAAGTTTTATGCCCACTTTTAAAAATTGGATTGTTTGGTTTTTACTAGAGAGTTTGAGGGCTTTGTATATTCTGAATACAAATCCTTTATTAGCCATGTGATTTGAAAACATTTGCTCCCAGTTCCCGACTTACCTTTTCATTGTCTTAACATTATCTTTCAAATAGCAGAAGCTCTTAATTTTTGGTGAAGCCCAATTTTTTATCCTTTATGAATCTTGCTTTTGGTATCATATATAAGAAATTTTTGCCTAACACAAGGTCACAAAAAATTTCTTCGTTTTCTTTTAGAAGTTTTATACTTTTAGGTTTTATAATTAGGGTTCTGATCCATTTTAAGTTAATTTTCTTTTCCTTTCCTTTTCTTTTCTTTTTTTTCTTTTTGAGACAGAGTCTCACTATGTCATCCTCAGTAGAGTGCTGTGGTATTACAGCTCACAGCAACCTCAAACTTTTGGGCTTAAGTGATTCCCTTACCTTAGCCTCCCAAGTAGCTGGGACTACAGGTGCCCGCCACAACACCCAGCAATATTTTGGTTGCAATTGTTGTTGTTTTGGTGGGCCTGGGCTGGATTTGAATCTGCCAGCTTCAGTGTACATGGCTGGTGCCCTAGCTGCTGAGCTGTAGGTGCATGTGACTGGTGCCCTAGCTGCTAAGCTATAGGTGCTGAGCCTTAAGTTAATTTTCTATGGTTTGAGGTTCATTTTTTTTTCTTTTTGGCATATGGATTTCTAAATGTTCCATTACTACTCATTGAAAAAATTACTGGTTCTCTTATTGAATTTCCATTGTACTTTTGTCAAAAATAGAGGAACACATATTTATGGGTCTATGTCTGGGCTCTCTATTCTGTTACGTTGATCTCTATGTCTGGAGTATCATCATAACTCACTGCAACTGCAAACTTCTAGGCTCGAGTGATTCTCCCACCTTAGCCTCCCAAGTAGCTAAGACCACAGGTATGCACCACAACGCCTGGGTAATGGTTTTGTTTGTTTGTTTGTTTTTTCATAGAGATGGAATACTATGTTGCTCAGGCTAGTCTTGAATTCCTGAATTCAAGTGATCCTCCTGCCTCATCCTCCCAAAGTGCTGGGATTACAGGCATGAGCCACTGGCCCTGTCTGTCCCTTCTTGAATGCCATGATATCTTGATTACTTTAGGTATTATAAGTCTTGAAATCAGGTGGTGATTATTTTAGCTATTATAGATCTTTGCCTTCTCATATAAATTTCAGAAATAGTTTGTTAATTTTGATTAAAGACTCCTGCTGGGCTTTTGCTTGAAATTGCATTGAATTCATACAATGGCTCAAGGAGAATCCTGATACCTTAACAATACTGAAGCTTCCAACCCATGAACATGGTATATCTGTCTATTTGTTTAGTCTTCTTTGATTTTCTTTCATCAGTGCAGTTTAGTTTAGTTTTCAGCATACAGATCTTATATATATCAATTTATACCTAAGTATATTATGGTCTTTAATGTAAAAGGTAATGTTCCCATTTCAGTTTCTAGTTGTTTAGTATCAATATGTAGACATGTAATAGATTTTTGCATATTAACTTTGTATCATTTTAAATGATAAACTCATTTTAATTCCAATAGCTTTTCTGTAGATTTTAGGGGGATTTTCTACATAGACAATTATGTTGTTTGTGAATAGAGATGGTCTTATTTCTTTATTTTCAATCTGTATGCTTTTTCTTTCCTGTCTTATGCATTGGCTAAGACCTCTGGTATGGTGGCACAAATGGAAATCGTCATCTTATTCTTAATTTCAAGGGGAAAGCATTTAGTCATTCATGGTTGAATAAAAAGCTAGTTGCAGGTCCCATTACCAGGTTGAGAAAGTTTCCTTCTGTTCTTAGTTTGCTGATAGTTTTGATCTTGAACAGATGTTAAATTTTATGAAGTGTTTCCCCCATCTATTGAGATGATCCTATGATTTTTATTCTTGTGTCTATTGATGATTTTCTTTAGTCCATTGCTAAATTACATTTATTGATTTTGGAGTTTTAAGCTGCCTTTTCATTTCCAGTATAAACTTTACTTGCTTATGATACATTATCCTTTTTGTGTTTTGCTGGATTTGATTTGCTAGTATTTTGTTCATAGGAATGTTGATTGTAGCTTTCTTTTCTTATAAAATATTTGTTTGGTCAGGGTAATTTTGGCCTTATAAAATGAGTTGGATGTGTTCTCTTGTATATTCTGGAAGAGTCTATTTAGAATTGGTAAACTGGTATTATTTCTTCTTTAAATATTTGGTAGGATTTGCCAACAAAGCCATTGGGGCCTGCAGTTTAGTATGTTAGAAGGTTTTAATACAATCACAGTTTCTTTAATAGATACAGTGTTATTCAGGAAGTGATCTTTAGCAGTTTGTATCTTTTAAGGAATCCATTTGTCCAATATTCCTTTCTTATCCTTTTTAATGTCTGCAAGATCCTAGTGATGTCCTATCTTTTATTCCTGGTATTTGCAATGTGTGTCTCTTTCTATCTTTCTTTAGTCTGTCTAGAGATTTGTATTAATTATCTATTGCTACATAACAAATTACTCCAATACATAGTGGTCTAAAACCACAAACACTTACTATCTCACATTTCCTCTGAGTCAGGGATCTGGGAGCAGTTTAGCAAGGTTAAATTCTGATTCGGTATCTCTCATGAAGCAACAATCAAGATGTCACCTGGGGCCGCAGTCATCAAAGGTATTACTGGAGCTGGAGGATTCACTTCCAAGCTCTTGCCCATGGCTGCTAATTGGAGGTTTCAGTTCCTCTCCACCTGGGTAAGGGCTGGGAACTGGCTTCCTGCAGAGGGAGGGATCCAAGAAAAGAGAGAAAGAGAGCATCTAGGACAGATGCCATGGTCTTTAACACCCTAGAAATGGAATGTCATTACTTTCCCATATGCTGCTGGTCACACAGACCAAGCCTTATACTTGTAGGAGGGAACTACAAAGGTTATGAGTACCAGGAGGCAAGCACCACTGGGCCACTATGGAAGCTGGCTACTACAAGGTTTATCAGTTTTATCAATATGTTCAAGGGATCAGCTTTAGGTTTCTTTGATTTATTTCTATTGTGTTTCTATTCTTGATTTTATTGATTTCTGTTCTTTATTATTTCCTTCTTTCTGCTTACTGTTTTTTTTTCCTTCTTTTTCTTCTTGCTATGCTGGACAAAGAAAGCCACAAGTCGTGTGTGTGTTTTATTTTTGCAGATGGATAAATCATACCGAGAAGATGTGTATGATCTCTTTCCCATGACATTCCAAACCATCGAACTGTTTGCAGATCACCCAGGGACCTGGTTGCTGCACTGTCACGTGTCTGACCACATCCATGCTGGCATGGAGACCACCTACACGGTCCTCCGGGACATAGGTACTGTTGTCTGTCAGGGATGCCAAGCTTCCTGTAGACAACAGGAGGCATGACAAAAATCTCAGATATGGCCCTCAAGGAACTCAGTCAAGTAAAAGGGCCAGATATGTAAGTACATAAGTATAATAGAGTCTGACGGGTGTCATAGCAGAGTACAGGGTTTAGTAGCAGCCGTAGGGAACAGTTAACCATTTGGAAATAGCCAGCATTTGACAGAAGACAAGACGTTCCAGATGGATTTTAATGGGTGAGCAGAAGCAGGAAAGGCGGATGGGGTAGGAAAGACTGTGCATTGACATGAAGTAGCAAAGTCAGAATCCAAGAAAGACCGGCAGACACTGGTAGATGAAGTCCTCGCTGGCAAAATGAAATGACTCATATAATGGAATGAACCTCCTTTTGTCGTTTATAAAACAATCAATTTGTCTTCTTTATGCAGACAACAGGACTCCCTACTCCAGTCTGTCTCCTTCCAGAGGGCCGTCCTACCCGGCCACAGTGCCTTCTGATGGTAAGGATACCCTCATCCTGCATGGGAATGGGTCAACATTTCACTCTCCAAAAAAGGCAAGGGTCTGACACCTCACTTTTTATTTTTCTTTTCACAGAACAACCCAGCAAGGAGAACCTCTATTTCTTTGGCAAGAGTCTGGGTCCGAGAGGAGCCAAGGCAGCCTTGGTCATCCTTTTCATCACTGGACTCCTCCTCCTGATCACCACCGTGATTCTCTCCCTCAGACTCCGCTCTGCGAGGAAGCAGATGGTTTACCAGGAGGTCCAGTCCTGTGCACTCCCCACAGATGCTCTGTGAACAGTCTGGTCTTCCTCAGCAGGGAGGGGTAAGGCCCTACAGCTGGCCAGCCAGATGGCAGCCAACAGAGAAACTGGACCAAGGCATCATTCACCAAGGAAGGTTGACAGGATCCTGGATCAGGCTTCTGATTCTCTGGAACATCATCCAAAGCACTTTGCTTTTGTTTACTTATTTTTCAATGGGCTGTGAGTAATCCTCAGGTATTAAACACAGAAAAAGAAGCATGGGCATAACTGAGAAGCGCCAACTCTTAGTCTTTTCTGGGGATGAATTCGCTTAAGTGGGAGACTCTCTGAAAGATATCTTTACATTCCATCTTCCATAGTTATTAAACAGTTCTTCCTTCACTAACTGTCAAAGTTTCTAAATGAACAACTCTAGAAGGCATTACAGTGCCTCAGACATCTAACAGGAAGGGCACTGATTTTTCAACACCATTCCATACGATGCTTCCTATAGTTTCTCCAGGGGAAATATCTTTCTGAGGAGTTTGTAGAAATGTCTAAGTCAGTATCTGCTGATAGAATTGGACCAAATGGAGTTTGGGGGGGCATTAGCCAGCTCTTCTGGACTTTTCTCCTTTAATATAAATAACCTGTGCATTGATTGTTATAAAAGGTAGAGTTATAAGCTTTTTAAAACAATTGCTGCTGTTTTCACCCAAACCTGCAAAAATACTTGAATGTTTATAACTCACTTCATGTTTTAATGTTTTTACAATGTGTTTCTATGACAATGCTTGTATTTTCAAAAAATCAAAAGAGAAGTTGTATTTATACTGCAGACTGTGGAAGACTGGGATCTGTGGAAGAGCAGGCTACATTTTCCCACTGTGAGTCAGAGACTCCCGGGGAGTTCAGCGCAAGATCTCATTAAGAGAGGCAAACTTCGGAGGAGGCTAGTCTGGGCTTGAATCTTGAGTCTGATTTTTCATTCAGTTCAGGGGCATCTTTCCAAGTCTCTGTCTTCTATGAAATAATAACAGTGTTATCAAGTGAGAAACACCAAGAGGAATTCATCAACGCCGGTGACTGGGTGGAAGGAGAAGGGATCTCTCAGAAGTCCCGGATTCCATGCCTCTTAAACACACAGTCCTATAAGGAAGAAAGGAGGAAAATAAAGAAAAAGAAAAAAAAAAGGCGAGTAAAAGAGTCTTGGTGGCAGTTTTTAAAACTGTTAAATCAGCATTGAAAATAAGTTTTACAGTTTCCAAGGTTCAAGTGCAAAAATAAACTACTGAGAAACTACATTCCACCCATTGCGGCAATCTGCATTCTCTGTAGGCAAGCTTAGACATTAGGCCTCCCAGTAATAAACGCAACAGTGTTTTATTACCAGGCTGAGAAGCAAGGTGCATGGCCTGGGCTGGCAATGCCCATGTTAGCAGTGGATCATTTGAGCATCCAGGTGAAGGACTAGGACCTAATAAGTACTCTGGTGGTGGAGGGGCATGTCATACTTTCTCATCTTCATCTTGGTAAGGGGAATCGGGTAGTTTGATAGAAGCTATAGGTTTACATAAAAAAGGGGATCCAAACGCTAATAGTTCTGTTCATAGTTTGCTTGAATGTCAGATCAAACAGGATTCACAAACGATTTTGAATTTCAGCTTGTTAACCACTGACAATGTGATTTTGTAATACACGTTCTACAGTTTCAAACATCTGTAGGCTACATAATTTCATAATAATTATGGTGAATGCCTTATTTATTACTCTCCTTTAGTAAGATGACAAATTGTTCAGTTGTAAGTTTTTTCCTTTTCAGTTTATTTTTTTAATGAAAACAAAACCATAAAATGCAGAGTTTGATTACATCATTTCTCTTTTTAATAAAGTTTAACATAAGATGGCTATGTGCATGTTTTTTTTTTCACTCAAAATTATCTATTACTAAATGGGGATGAAGTCTTAAAGGAAAATTATCTTTTAAGTATGTATTTAGCTGCTGTGATTATGCCAGTTATTCTAGTCAGAAGAAATGAAACAAAATAATATAACTCTGTAAGTAATAAGGCTCCTCAAACACTGTTTCCTCCAATGGACCCCATGCCTTAATTCTGAGCCTCACTCTCCTGAGAAAATCAACTTTACACACACCCTTCCCTCCTGTTACAATGTCAGAAGAGTCCCTGCTCCTAGCAGGGCAGCCTTTCCGTGGGACTCTGGAGCTCATTCTTTCTTGATTTCTCAAGGACTTCATTCCCTTACTTATCAGATTTCCCTACTGAGATTCTGTGATGCCATCAGTAATGTTTAAAATTAAAAACAGAATGTGGAGATTCATCTTCCTTAACTCTGTAACCTCTTTCAATGCAGTTTCTCCCCTCTTGATAGCAGAACATAAATAGTTATCACACTTATCGCTTGTACCTGGTGACCCCATGTGATTCTCTCCCCATTCCAATGGCTTCCAATCTGGGGTGCCCAGGTCCCACACCCCAGTCTGCTGTTGTTGAGATCACCGGCCATGATGCTATGCTCAGTGGTGGCTTCTCCATCTTTACCTTACTCAACCTCTCAGCAACAATTGACAGCGCCTTCCTTTTGAACCCCTCCAGTCCCTTGGTTCTGCAAGGTGACTTCCTACCAGCCTGTCTTCTTCCTCAATTGCCATTCTTTCCCAATCTCTTTTGATAGCTCCTTCTCCTCTGTCTGACCTAAATGTTAGCATGCCTCAGAACCTGGCATGTTCTGGGCCTACACATACTGGGCCATTTTCTCCCTTTTCACCCTCTGTGGTAGGCTAACTAACATCCCCAAAGATTTCATGTTCTAATCCCTAAACCTATGAGTGTTATCTTGTGTGGCAAAAAGGACTTCACAAGCATGATAAAGTTAAAGATCTTGAAGTAAGGAGTTTACCCTGGGTTACCCACATTGGCCCTGATTGTGTCCTTAGGAAAGAGCAGTGGGAGATCTGACTATAGATGGAGTTGCTATGCTGCTGGCTTTGGAGATGGAGGAAGGGGCCATGAGCCCAGGAATGCAAAGAGTGCAGCTCAGAAGCTGGGAAAGGCAGAGGAGAGGATTCTCCTCTAGAGTCTCCAAAGGGAACTCAGCCTTGCTAATATCAAAACTAATTTCAGCCTTTACAGTTCCAGAAGTGTATAAGAATGAATATGTTTCATCAAGTTGGTGGTCATTTGTTACTGTCTTCTCCACAGTTGATTTCATCCATCCTCATGGATCTGGAAACTGTCTTCATGCTGATAAATTCAGTATGTGTTTCTCCAGTCCTGACCTGGGCTGCAGACTCACACAAATCCTGTTCAAGCAGGGTTGCTGCGGCAATCCCCTGGCCACCCTCTCTACTATCCCTCCTGCCTCTCCCAACTACTATCCACATGCTGCTACAGTGTTCTTCGAAAACTTATCACATCATCTTTCTCGTTAATAATCTTTTAATCTCTTTCAATTTCACTTTTAATAACAATCAAACTCTGTACCTTAGTCTTTAAGGCCTAGCCTGATATAGCCCATGCCTGTCTCTCCCACTTCTTGAACTCTACTCGGCTCCATCCTTCATCAGTCCCTATGCCTCTCCAGTTCTTTCTGCCTTGGGGCCTTTGCACGTGCTGCCTTTTCTTTTTTTCTTTTTTTTTTTTTTTTACTTTTAGTAGAGACCAGGTCTTGCTCTTGTTCAAGCTGGTCTCAAACTCCTGAGCTCAAATGATCCCCCCACCTCCATCTCCCAGAATTCTAGGATTATAGGCATGAGCCACTGCACCTGGCCCTTGCTTCTATTTAAATTCAGCACAAGTGGAAGGACTTTATACTGAAAGGAAAAAATTGCCAAGACTGAGGAAAATTTAAGCAACTGCTGAGATTCAATCCAGATCCTCCAAAGACTTGATATGTAATGAAAAAGTCATACAGTTCACTATCACATCACATAAGGCAGAATGAGCGAAATGCTAGGCCAGCGGCGGACAGTGCTTCGGAAGGGAGGGACTCTTTACAACTGAGGCTTCCTGGAAGGCTTCCCAAAGAGCAAGGCTGGAACCTGTTGGATGAGTAGATTTGACAGGGAGAGAAGAGGATGGCACCTACAGTTTTCCCTGTTTCCTCACCAGAAAGCTCCTGTCCCAGTTCTGACTGCCCCAAACTGACTCTTCCTCCCAGGCCCGGCTCTTTCTCTGTACCTCCCTTGGCATACCCTACCTTTCCCCCAAATCACTCAGCTGTCTAACTTGCATTATTATGGTTTATTGTGCATGTGTCTATTTCTCTTACCAAGTCATGAGGTCTTTGAGGAACTGGAATGCACCCACTTCAACTTTGCTTCCGCATCCATTGAGCCCAGAACTGGCCCCTGACTAGCCCCTATATATATACCTTGAATGTATGGATAAATTAGCATAATTTAGGCCACTTGAAAAAAAATTTCAGGCTGGGTGCTATGGCCCATCCTGTAATCTTAACACTCTGGGAGGCCAAGGCAGGAGGCTCACTTCATCTCAGGAGTTCAAGACCAGCCTAAGCAAAATCAAGACCTGGTCTCTTCTAAAAACAGAAAAACAACTGGGCATTGTAGCAGATGCCTATAGTCCCAGCTGCCCAGAAGGCCGAGGCAGGAAGATTGCTTGAGCCCAGAGGTTTGAAGTTGCTATGAGCTATGATTCTACAGTACTGTACCCAGGAGGACTGAATGAGACTATGTCTCAAAAAAAAAAATTAAGGTGAAACATTTTCAGATTCCTTCAGACATTTATTAAATAATGTGAATTAAGACACCAGCTCGGTGCTATACATTTGTGCTAAGTGTTGGAGACAAAAGTGATATACGTGGACCTGGGCCCACCCTCATGAGGCTGACCATATAAGGTGACATACATTAAATGAATAGTTAAACATTTGTTGATCGTAATTGTGACTATTTTTAAGGAAAAATAGAGAATATTAACAATAGGTGACATGTAGCTAGACTCATGAGTTGCCAAGCACTGTCCTCAGCATCTCCCATGTGTTAACTCATTTGATCTTTAGCACGGTCCTAAGAGATATGACTATTTTACACATAAGAGAACTGAGGTGCAGTTCTCTCACCACAGTTGGTGGTGCCAGTATTACCTGATCTAGTTTGCTTTACCCACTGAAAAGGATGGAGCTGAGGCCAGAAGGCTGAATAAGGGCTGGCCAGGCAAAGAGACCACTTGAAGAACTGAAAGGGGTGGTGAGGCAGCCAGTGGGCATGCCATGAAATTTGAATTTTATCCTAAAGATAGTGGACACTCTTCAGTAGGGAAGTAAGGTGATCTGATTGGAGCTCTTGAAAGCTCTATCTGGCAATGGGGGAGAATGGCCTGGGAGACACATTTCTGTGTATGCTTAGGAGACAGGTTGGTGGGCCGAGATGGGGTATTGGTGGTAAGCTGTCAGATTTGCTGTATTTAGGACAGAGAAGCAAGAGTATTTGGAAATTGCTTTGGCAGTTGGTTGTGGAGATGAAAGTGCTAAAGATGGCTCTCCAGGTTTCTGAGTTGAGCACATGGTTTAAGGAGAAGTTGGAAGATTGAATTCCTGTGAGCCATACGAGTGGAGAGCTGTGCAGGCTACTGGATGTGTGTTGAGAGGACAGGCCAGGGTGGAGAGGTCCACGTGGGAGTTGAAACTTGCACCCATGCACCTACGGGGAAGACAGCCACCCCCAAGAGGTCTCATCTCTAAGGTCTTGCCTGTTTCAAATGTTGCTGGTGATAACTGACAGGTCACATCTAGTGGACTTCCAAATTAACCCACCTGGGAAAGGTCTTAGGATTCATGGCTTACATCCCATTGAGATAGGTGCCAGCAGCCTCATGGGTGCCAGTTGCCTCATCACCTCCATAAGATGGATACTGGCGGCCTCACACCCACCCACCCCGGGTCGGAGGAAGAGGAAAAAGAGGTAAATGAAATGGTGCCAAGTACCATTACTCTTAGATGGGTCCAGATCGGGCCAGAACAGAACAAGATAGGAACTAAAGAGCCAAGTACTGTCACGATGAGGGTTAACAAGCTAAGTGCTATGACAAATTGTTTTACTTACTTGCTAACTGCCAGATCTGCTTGATGTGACCTTTATGTCACCTATCCACTAATCGGCTAAATTGCAAGGTTCGCTTCTGTAGGAGGAGTCATGGTGACCCTGTGCTCGCTTTTTGCTTGTTTTGCCAACTTTCTTTTTGCTTCTAATCACTAACTTCCAGCCTACCTGTTTGGCCCTTTGCTAACTTTCAGACTAGAAAAACCCCAGCTTCAGACCCCTCAATGCTCTTTCACTTAGTCTGCTTTAGACTTTGCTGAGACAGCCCCGTGGTTAATAAAAGACACCTTATTGAAATTCTAATTTGAGTCGGTGGTCCTTATCTCACCCCATAACACCATCTCTGAGCAAAAAAAAAAAAAAAAAATACCGAGTCCCTTCAATTTTATTGCTTCTCAAATTGGTATCATAATGATTATTATATAACCTACAGACATCGAAAAGGACACTGATTTGTTTCTGAATCATGAAGTTTGAGTGATTGTCCTGTGGGCGAACCGCCTTAGTGTGTATGTTCTCATCTGCAGCCAATGAGAGTAATCTCTGTATTGCATCCTCCAGTGAAAAAGGAAAGCTCAGTTATTAGGAGTTCCCCTCCCTTACAAAAGCATTCTGACTCACAATAATGGTTGTGAATTGGTTGGTGTGTCTTCTCAAACTGATGGTCACATTTGTCTTGCAGTAAACCTTTATCAGAAGATTTCTTCCTCAACGGCCTTAATTTCCAGGGTCCCTGGTCGGAGCATTGCCCTTGTCTTTCTCATCATGCACTTCCTGGGGGCAGCTCAGAAGTAGCTCTCTGGCCCCCAACACCCACCTACCTGCAGGCGCAGGGGTCTGTGAAGCAGCGGGAAGGTGGCCTGTTAGGGTTAAAGGCATTTTGGCTTTGAGAGGTTGGGAGAGGTGAGGAGAGGCCAGTGGAACTGGGCCTTGGGAAAACTTAAGTCCAAGGGTGAGTGGCATTTAGATAAGCAGAAAGGTAAGAGAGAGAATGTTCTATGTTCCTGGAAGAGGAGACCAGGGGCTGTTTTAGCCAAGGCGAGGATTAGTCAGGGTTCCTGGGATATGAGAGTGAATACAGGTCTGGACCAAGCTCTTACCGGCATGGCAGGGAAAGTGCTAACTCAGGTCAAAGACCCAGTCCCGACCAGCGATCTCCACAGTTCCCGCGCCTCCCTCGCACGTGGACTCCTGCAAAAGTCCAGCGCTCCCCCTGCAGCACACCTTGGTCCTCAGTGCTTACTGGCCTTTTAATAGACCCATTGTTCTTTCAAGCTTTTGTAGCTTCCTCTAATCCCATTTCACCAGGTAGAAATAATGGGGGTGGGGCGCAAATGGGGGCCATTCCCCTCCAGAGGAGTTGCCTGCAGAAATGATTTCAAACATCAGGTGCTAGAAGTAGGGACAACAAGGACCGAAAGGACTGGAGAATTTTCAGAGGGGCCGCTCAGTGCAAAGACCCCTTCGCTGGGGTGGGCCTGGGGACAGGGAGGCAGCCGCGCCCACCCCGCCCGCGTCACCGCGTCTTCCGGAAACTCCACGCCCCCGGGTACTCGGTTTCCCCGGACGGCGCCGGAAAGGCGCGGTGGGGGCGGGCTGGGGGCGCACGGGCCGGGCCGGGGAAGCGCTTTGTTCTGCGGTTGATTTTAGCTCCCGTGGGCGCGCGGAGTCCGGTGTCACGCGCGCCCCGGGGACCCGCACGGGCCGAGCGCGCGGGGGCGGGACCGCAGCGTCCGCTTGGTCCGGGCCCCGCCCCGCCGGGCGCAGAGCGCGGGCGGCCGCGGCTCCCGCGGGGTTGCTGGGAGCCGCAGGCAGGAGGCACCGACAGGCGGGATGCGGGAGCAGCTGGAGCGCGGGCAAAGGGAAAGCGAAAGCTGCACTCTCCGCCGGTGACAGGGTGAGAGCGCGGCGCGGCCCTCCGGACGCGCGCGGTACCCGGGTCTGCCCCCGCGGGCCCGCCCGGCCGAGCGCAGCGCGCCGCAGCCATGGCCATCGCCCACCTGGCCACGGAGTACGTATTCTCCGACTTCCTGCTGAAGGAGCCCAACGAGCCCAAGTTCAAGGGTCTGCGGCTGGAGCTGGCAGTGGACAAGATGGTCACGTGCATCGCCGTGGGGCTGCCCTTGCTGCTCATCTCGCTCGCCTTCGCACAGGAGATCTCAATTGGTGAGGCCCGGGGGCCGGGGCCGGGCCGGGCCGGGCCGGGCCGGCGATATCCAGGGCTGCCGGGCCGGGGACATGGGCTTTTCCTACGCACAGGCCCGAATCCGGGCACGCCCCTGGTAGTGCTCGTAGCTGCGATGGGCGTGAAGTTGGGAAGAAAGGTGCCCCAGTTTTATGGCCCAAAGCGTTCCTTGCCTGCGTGTGTCATTTGTACTGTCAATTGTGTTCACATCCTACTCCGCAGTTCTCATGTCCTGGGCGCCCCCCCACCCGTGTGACCGTGGCTTAGAGTTCATATCCCACACTTATGACTGGCGCCCTTGTAGCAGATGAGCTGAGAACAACTGTGTCCTCCTTTTTACCCCATCCCTCACTTATTTGTGCACTCACTTAAAATTCCGTATCAGAGAAGTTCCTGAGGGGTTAAATGGAGGGTGTGAAAACTGTTCTTTAGCTGTCTTGACACTGAGACTTTATTTACTGGGACTTTAGCAGCGTTGTGGATGATAGGAAATACCGTGTTTCCCCGAAAATAAGACCTACCCAGAAAATAAACCCTAGTAGGATTTCTATGCATTTGTTAAATATAAGCCCTACCCCATAATAAGACCTAGTGATGGGCGTGGCTATGCAGCATATCTGTGTAGCTACCACATGCATTTCAGCGCGGAGACATCCCCTGAAAATAAGCCCTAGTGTGTCTTCTTGAGAAAAAAATAAATGTAAGACAGTGTCTTATTTTCGGGGAAATACGGTACCTGCTTGCAGGTACTAACAGATCCTCTACTCTAAAGGGCTTGTAGTGGGAATATGAGATGAAGTCCCCATTATGCAAATTCTCATTTGCTCTTAGAAACAGCTCTGTAAGATGTGAAAATTTGGTGGTTTGAGCAGGATCACGTGGCTATGGCTGGCCTTCCTTATCAGCTGTTCAGACTGTCAGCTCGGGAGAATAATATATGAATTAACAGGAAGACAGTATAGGAGGGTAAAAGACAGTTCTGGGGCAGGCGGAGGTTGGGAGGAGAGGAAGAAAAGGCCAGTGGGACTGGACCTTGGGAACACTTAATGTCAGATGCAGGTGGAATTTGAAAAAGCAGAAGGGGAAACCTTTGTTGAGATTATGATTAGGCAGAAAAGGTATTTCTGGAAAGGGAGACATGGGGACAATCTTAGCCAAGGGAGGAGGATTAGTCAGGGTTTCGGGATGTGAGAATCAGGTTAGAACAGAGGAGCGCAGACTGATGGTTTCAGAACTGTGAAGTTATTGTTAGAGCAGACTGGTTCACAGCACCACCACTTAGTACGAGCCTTAAGGTGGCAGGCAGAGTCTGTGAAGGATGGGGCAGGATGGAGCCGGGAAGAGTTCAGGGAAGAGTTGATTAGAAAAGGGTACAAGTTTGATTTTGTAATCTGCAACACTAAGTTTAACTTGGCAGGAAGTTGCCAAGTTCACTGTGGAAAATAAGTGTTCAGTTTCCTTGGTCTTTGAGCTGGCATAGTCATCAGGGTTTCATTTTGACTTCTGATGACAGTGAATCGAGGCTTCCAGCTGAACAGGAAACCACCAAATGGCATGGGTCATAGCAATAATCTACCTGTTCAGTCTCCTGGAATACCAGCTGTGTTCTGAACCCACTGCTTGGCACCAGGGACACAGAATGAGTGAGGCTTGGTCCCTGTACTAGGGGAGCAGGGCTTGGGTACCCTGCCTTTGGGGATAGAGAGCCAGGAAAGATGAGTCAGTTACCCTCCATGACCAGGTGCCACCTCTAGCCCATGTACTAGAGACCCTTCTAAGGCACATGCAGTTGAAGTGCATTAGCTATATCCAAATCGACACCTGTCTGCGAGATGAGGGGCTGAGATGAATTCACCGTCACGGGACTGAGCTCATGCTGTGTGCATACACCATAGTGCCTTGGGGGAGGATGGGAAAGGACTTGGAGATGGCAGTCTTGTCCTGCCCTTTGGTGGTTTACCACCCAGCTTGGCATTAGAATGGACCTGTTAGCAGGTGCCATTTTTTTAGTCATGTGTGATTCAGAGACCAAATACCGAGCTCTGAGCACCAGGCCAGTGAAGGTTGGCAGGCACTTGCATGAAGAGCCGTCAAGCGGACTCCCATGTCTTTTGAAGTGCTTCGGGAGTTCCAAGGCAAGGACAAGCATGGAGATGAAGCCAACAGGACCAGGAATACCTATCAGACTGAGTATGCATTTAACTGAAGCCAGCAGAAGGGCGTAGAGTGGAGAGGAGAGGCACATGGGTTAACACATGGAGTTGGTACTAGCATCATGTCACACAGCATTTTGTTTTGTTCACTTTAGCCAAAACCAAAACATAACAAAAAAGAACAACTACCAAGGGAGAATGGAGTAATTTAAATGGAGCAGCACGATGTCCACCACGTTGGACAGGGGGCGCAGGCCCCAGCAGGAGCGTGCACCTGGCCTGCAGACTTCACCCTCCCTCTCGTGATAGTTACCCTCTTCCTCCCTGGGGTCTGGAATACACTTTCGTTGTTGTAGTTTACACAAGCATTATAACCTGCCCATGTGGCTGCCCACCTGCAAAATACTTAATCTTCTATTGATCCCTGGAAGCTGGTGCCTTGTATGGCACATTGAAGCCACTCTGGAAACGTTTGTTGAGTGAATGAAAGGTGATAGCTTTTGGCATCCTCAGAAGTTTATTGAACCTGGTATGCTTGGTGCTGTGACTTGGCAGTAGGGTGTCAGACACATGTAAGATACAGACTCCGCTCCTCTGAAGCACCATTTAGCAGAGAAGTTGAACATGTAGCCCACCTAATACAAGATTCATGGGATCTGGGTTTGTCAAAGGTGTGTACTAAAGCCTGGTACAGTGGGAGGGCAGAGGAGGGGAGTTTCTCCTGACTCAGAAACAGTGAGGGGTTTATGTGAAGAGGAGAATGAGTTCAGCTCTGAAACAGGGTTCCAAGTATATGGAGCTGTGTACACTGAAGCAGAGACGTGTGAGACAACGTGACGTGTGGCCACAGGAGCTTTGGGGCGCAGTCACACAGCCAGGTGGGAGTTCAGATCACTATACAGCAATTTCGTGTGGGAGAGAGCACAGCAAATCTCTTTTTCCCATTTGTATTGGGTGTGTAGGCATAAAATTAGAAATGAGAAAGTCAACTTCAATGATTACATGTACCAATTGTTTTTTCCACTTATATTGATAAAGTAGTATATAAAAATTCATCAGTTGTGATATAAAATCCTCTTAAGGGTAGAATTTCATTTTCCAGTTAGGGTTCAAGTTGTTCACTGCTGATTTTTTTTCCTTAAAGAAACATTTTTACTTTGAAGAAAATTCAGTAAATCAAAAAATATGTGTGGATCAATTTTTAGAGTTAACAGAGGGTTCTGTGTGGCAGGTTAAAGAGAGAATGTCCTCGTGTGATAAAATGTATTCAGTCTCACATTAAAGGCTTCTTGTTAGTCTTTATACTCACTAGTTTGCTCCACTGGGCTCCTTTCAGAAAAGAGGGACAGAGTTTGCCCAGGCCGCAGAGACCCCTGAGCTGACCTTGATCAAGCCCCGCTGGGTGATTGCGTGGTGGCTGCAGGTGAAGTGTCCACTCCTGGGGATTCTGGCTTTCCCCTCCTGTAGCACCTCGCATAGGCCCAGCACGGTAGGGGCTGGTGTGGGGCTGCCTGGGCTGGTGGGGATTGTCGTGGGGACAGAGGGCACAGGGGATTCTGCCTTGCTCATTAACCTTGCTCTGCCTGCCCACGGGCTGTGGGTCATTGTGGGAGTGACGTGGTCTACAGGGGCTGGTGCCATAGTCAAGGGAGCTTTGCATCTGTTTGGGGCCACAGCTGTTTATTGGTCCTGACATGCCCTGTGACAATGAGAATTACAAGCAGAAACCCTCTTGAGGGAGTTGTAAGGAGACTTTTAGCTTCTGGCTTGTGGCTGGGAGCATGTTGGAGGTGTGCTAAGTGTGCTGAGGAGTGAATGTGAGGATAAGTGTGCACCTGCTCTGTTTAGGCTGCTACCTGCTGCTAAGCCTTTCTAAAATACTATAGGCCCAGCTCCTCAAGAGGGTACAGTTCAGTTGGGTACAGGAAAGAGTATACATAACTGGCACACAGCAGAGGGTAGTTTAAATTTCAGTGTGACTTTGAGCTAAAAGGACCCGGCTGTTGGAGCCAGAGAAGGGAATATCAGTGCTGGTTATGTTCTACCAGCCCTCATTTCTGCCTCTCACCTGCGATCATGTCTTGTACACAAAAGGGGCTTGATAAAGGTCAGCTGGTGGGTCTCTGTGGCTTGGGCAAATTCACTGAAGGAAATGCTGGTTCTCCAAGGCACATTAGAGAACTATCCTGGGTGTGCCCTGGGGGATGGCTGGGCTGAGGAGGGAAAGGAGGGGAAATTATAGCCATTGAAGTCAAAATAAAACTACAGAGATAGATCTCTAATTTAGCATTTTATTTGGGAAGCAAGAATTACAATTTGGGGCATACACCAGATTGGGTGGACCTTGTCTGAAGGACAAAGGGAAGGTTAGGAGTTTTACTAGAGAAATGTTACATATTGTTCTGAAGGAAAGATCCTGGGCACCAGGGCTGGCAGGCTGTGGTTTGAGAGTGACGGTGGTAGATAAAACTAGTCTTAAAGAGTCACAGCAGGTGGTTTCAGCAGCTACTAGTTATAATTGATCTTATATTTATGGTAAGCCATTTTAGGAGCCCAACTGTGGAAAATTTAATTCTTGGAGCAGGTGCTGTATCACCTGAATGCTTTCCCCCCTTCCCCGCAACTCTGATTTAGTTGGGTATGATAAGAATGGTCCACTTGGACCCAGTCACTTGGAAGCATCCTCCCTGAGTGTCATATGATGATACAGGTGCCATCCAGGTCAGGTCAGTCTCAGCTCCCTCCTGGACATTGCCTTTCATTGTAGATGGGACATGTGTTGTCCCACTTGAACTATAGACTCAGGTTATATTTCAAGTACCTCAGATTTCCTTTTGTGATATTTTTAAGGAATCTGTGTTCAAAGTGCCAAAGAGCTGTATTGTGGCAGAAGGATCAGTGTCATCCTGTTTGGCTTGGGGACCACGTAGCGTCCCACATGGCAAGAGTGCCAGGAGACAGAGTCCTATTCAAAGAAAGGCCCCTCATCTCTGCACATCTATTCCCAGGAGCTGCTAGAGGTGCTGTACAGTGAACTGAGAGGAAGGGAGAGAGGTAGGCTTACGGAATAACTGGGTGACAGCGTGGTGTAGGCTGCAGGCATGATTGTACTAACTGCTCTTCAAGCTGTGAAATTCATTTAAGCCATTGAAGAAATTGATTCTCTAAGTGTGCTACTGTTATGGACTGAATGTTCGTGTCTCCTTCCTAGTCCATGTGCTGAAGCCCTAATCTCCAGTGTGATAATATGTGGAGACGGAGCCTTTGGGAGATAATCAGGTTTAGATGAGATCATAGGGTGGGGCTTTCGTGATGGGCTTAGTACCTTTAGCACAAGAAGAAAAGAGAGAGATCTTCACGAGGAAAGGGATGTGAGCACACAGGGAAAAGGTGGCCATCTGCAAACTGGGACCAGAGCCCTCAGCAGGCACCCTTCTGCTGGCACCTGATTGGGGGCAGCCAGACTAACACATGTTTGCTATTTAAGCCACCCGGACTGTGGTGTTTCCTCATAGCATCCCGAGTAGACTAAGACAAAGCTTTCAACAGACCAGACTCTGAATGGGATTCATACTCCTGGGAACTTCCCACAGAGTCTGCTGTGCCCTGGGTTAGGGCACAATGCCTTAGGAGCGGCTTTGATTCTCTGTCCTAATCTGGCATGTAACCCTTGGGAGAGGAGAGCCCCCACCTCCTGCCAGGATGGTCCTTGCCGTGAGCCAGGCAGGCTGGACCAGATGGGCTGCAATGGGCAACCTGTCGACCGTTTGAGAAAAGATGTCTTGGCTGCTGGGCACCATGCCTCTCTCCCAGGGGGCAGCCACAATCTGGGCAAAGAGGAACTTGGTACTTTTGAGTTAGCTGTGCTCATTTGCTGTCATTATAGGACAGGCCTTGGGACCAGTGACGCAAAGGACCTATAACTGCAGCTGCTTCCAATATCATTTGTTAGCAGTTCCCCTTTCACTTTCCAAAACCGAGTCAGTGGCTGGGTGGCTTAAGTCATCTGCTCTGTTGTGGCTGAATTTAGGTACAAATTGGGAATGTCTTCAGGCTGCTTTTTAGCATGTACCAGCTGGCAGACCAAACTTGTTTCTTTTCAGGGATATCTATAAGAGTGGGGCAGTATTTAGGGTCTCATGGTGTAAGCTCCATAACAGCACTTCGTCAACTCACGGGTAGAAGCAAAGAGCCAGGAGGGACTCCTGACCCCGGCTAGAAGGATGTAGGAGAGGCAACTGTTGCAAACTTGTTTTACTTTGTTAATGTTTTTGTTGTACAAGTTGTACCTAAATACTTTCGTATGGTGAAGGGTTGTAAACCTCCTTCACCACGTGTCTAGGTAACACTGGTGGACACAGCCTTATTGTTCCCTTTCTCTGCATCAATGTAGCATGTATACACTCTATTTAAAAAAAAAAACACAAATTGTGTTATACCATGGTGGTTTGCTTTCCCCGCATAGTATATTTGAAGAGCTTCCCAAGTCAGTACATAGGTGTCACCTCACTGTTTTATAATAGACAGAACAGTATTCCCTAGTGTAGAATAAATATTCTTAGCATAGTTCATCTAAACAGGCCCCTAGTGATATTAAAATTCTTTCAAAATTTCTACTCTCACATAAAGCTTGTTTGCATAGAAATCTTTGTAGATCTGCATCTCCTGCCAACACTGAAAGTAGATGAGCACAGTATCAGTTTTTAGAAGGATGAAATCATTTTCTGGGATAGCCTTGCATTCCTGAGTTCCAATTTCAAATAAGTAGGAAAAGACGCCGCCTTGTACACTGTCCAGCTCTAATTCCCGCTACATGTGACTCAGAACTTTGGAAGAGGCATTTTGCTGTGCTCTTGGTGTTAAGAAAGAAATGGCTTCTTTCAGGAGTAAAATTGCAACTTTAAGTGGGATTTCCTGATAATGTGTTTTCAAAACCCACTGGAATTTTCCTTCCTAATATTTACCACAAGTTGCATTTGGGTAATTACTTGTATAATTATTTGTTGTATACTGTTCCTCCACTGGACTGTAAATTCATTAAGGGCAGAGACCACATGTCCTTAAAACTTGATACACAGTAGGCTTCGTTCAAGTGTGTGTAAATGAACAGAATGAACAGGGAGGCCAGGAGGGTTGTAATGTTTTTTGAATCGTTGTTCTTATATTGTCTCCAAAATGGGACTTTGTGCAGTCTTGAAAGAGTGTTAACTTCCATAAAAAAATATTTGGGGCTTGGCGCCTGTGGCTCAAGCGGCTAAGGCTCCAGCCACATACACCTAAGGTGGCGGGTTCGAATCCCCAGCCCGGGCCCGCCAAACAACAATGATGGCTGCAACCAAAAAATGGCCAGGCGTTGTGGCGGGTGCCTGTAGTCCCAGCTACTTGGGAGGCTGAGGCAGGAGACTCGCTTGAGCCCAGGAGTTGGAGGTTGCTGTGAGCTGTGATGCCATGGCACTCTACCCAGGGGGATAGCTTGAGGCTCCGTCTCAAAAAAAAAAAAAAAAAAACTATTTGGGAACTCTGTATAGTGTCATTGGACCTGACTAGATAACAGAAATAGACCAAGAAATATGAAGTGACAGGAAAGAAAACTTTAGTAATGATGAGAGCAGTTAAAAAGGACAATCCTAGAACACACCCAAAGTGCATTTGCCCTCTCAGTGCAGTGCACCCTTGACTTTGAGACCCAGTTAGTTAGAGGATCCATATTATTTACTGCCACCTATTATTGTCCTCACCACCCCCATCTCCAAGCCCCTTAAAAAAAAAGAAGAAAGAAAAGAAAATGAGGCGCCTGCTGTGGGGAAAAACCAAAAATCCTATTATTTCAAAATAAGTGAAACTCCTGACCTCTTAGAAAAACTGAAAATAACTCTTTGGACCTTTGCAAGTCTAGGTGTGTATTGCAATATCCATTTTAAAAAGCCTGCAAACGCAGTCCCTCTGCAGTCTTTTGCTTCCTGGAATTGCTGACAGATCTGAGGTGGTGAGAGTTTGGCCCATGGGTGGGAAGGGGAGGCAGTTTTGGAGCATTGTGCGTGTGCACTGACTGAGCTGGCCAACTCTGAGCAAGGTCGGCCCAGCCATGTGACACGGGGTTTCTGAGGATGGCAGGGAGACCTTCGTTGCCTGGGGAGTAGGTGGTCTAAAGAGAATCTGTGATCTGTGTGCTGCCCAGGCCCACTGGGTTCTGTCGGGGGTGGTGATGTGAAGGGGAGTCTTCTCTTATTTTTCATTCATTCTCACTAAAGCCTGTACTCCTTTTTCTTTATAAATATTTATATGTTTGTCTGATTATAAAGATAAGGCTTGCTGCAGAAAATATGGGAAAATCGAGAAGAGAAAATAGCAGTAAATCCAGCACCGGGGTAACCTCTGCTCTCTCTTGGTGTATCTCCTCCTGTGGTTTTTTATATATACAGAGCTGGTCACTTGTATTCTCCTTTTTAAAAACCAAACGCTAAATCAGTGGCATGTTATTGACAACCTAAAATAAGTGACTGCGGCAAAGACTTCAATCAGTGGAGGTTTATTAAGCCAAAGTTGAGGATGCCTGGGAAAAACACAAACCATAGAAAAATCCTTGGCTGTGTTTTTAGAAGGAGAATTTGGAAGTGTTAGTATGTAACAGGAGTAGGGCATACAGAAAGGAAAACCGAGGGAGTGGGTGGGTAGTGAGACACAATGGTTAGGTTCTTGTGGGACCTAGAAAAATCTGCACTTTACATAAGGTAAGAGAAATGCTAGAAGAGAAACTAGGAATGAGAGAAGCATCAGTTATATAGATGTCCCTGGGTGGGTGAGAGGATGGTCCTGTCTTACCTCTCACCTGCACCTGGGAATATACATTTGTAATTCATTATTGCTGTGGAATGAACAGACTTTGGTTTTAGGAGCTGGACGGAGCTCCTTACTTACAGGAGACCAGCAAGGGATTCCCTTAATGAGTCTTCTGCGGGGCCAGTCCTTCCTAGGTGCCTGAGGGCAAAAAGCATAAGGAGTTGGGGTGGTGATCCTGAGATTTTTATTTTCTTTTGTATTACTATGTTCTTAAATCTTTGTAAACTTGATTATTGTTGGTGATACCATGGAATGTTGTACAAGTGTATGATTACTAGTAAATAGCATAGTGAAGAACATTCTTGAACATAAACCTCTTCTCTCCAAAGATCTCAGTATTTCAGCAGAATGTGTGAGTCTAACTAACAGTGTCAAGGTGTAGTGAACATTGTCAAGATTCGTGATTCCTGTGGTTAGGCTGCCCCCTGGGAAGACTCTCCGTGGACATTCTACCCGCAGCTGAGACAGCGCTAGCCCTCTCCTGTAGTTGCCTGCACTAGCTGATGATTTTTGACAGTTTAATAGATTGATAAAGGTATTCCGTTGTTTTAAATGACATTTTTTTCAGTTACAGTGAATTTTATTTAGTTACAGTGTAGAATGTTTTATCGTATGTGTCTTTTCCACATACGTAATTCTGTGAATTATCTGTTCTTTAGTTTCTTTCCAAGGGTATGTTGATTTCTCAATGGGTGTTATTAACCATTTTTGTGGATAACATAGTTTCAGATATTGTTTAGCTATCCCTTATTATAGATACTTTCAGTTGTCAATTACCTTCAAATTTTGTTTACAGTAAGTTGTGATGTGCAGAACTTATTTTAAGTCATCAAAATTGTCTTTTAACTTTTTATTTCTTCAATTCCATTCTGATTAGATTGATGGAGCCCCATCCTTAGAGTAAGTAGGCATCATTTTTTTGTAATTATCTTTAATAACTTTATTTAAACATTTACCTCTTCAGTCTGTTTTGTTCTTTGGATGGTGTAAGTCAAGAGTAACTGATAATTCCCCCTTTATTATTTGGTGGGGATGCTGGTCCCTCACCAGGCCAATTCTTAAGTGACCCTGTTTTTAGCCTGTTTTAGGGTTGTCTGCTCATCTCTTAATTCTCATAAAACACCAGAACATTCTGTTATGGCTCTCATATTGGCTCAGTTATAGGTGTGAGAGGATGCCTGGATGAATAAATCATGATATAGCAGAACCATGAGCAGGGAAACCACAGCTCAGCAATCCAAGGCCTGACTTGCTCCGCACCAATTGTTCCATCTCTCTGGGAGATTAATTCTTCACAATATATTAAATATTTAAGAGGTTACAAAATTACAGGAAGAGCATCATTACAGCAGGACCCTTACTGTAAACTTGTCAGGTTAGCCCAAATACTGGACTTTTTTTTTTTTTGATAGTTATAAAGAACACTATTTTGATGTATAATAAGAAATATAGGGTGGCGCCTATGCCTCAAAGGAATAGGGTGCTGGCCCCCTGTGCCAGAGGTGGCGGGTTCAAACCCAGCCCTGGTCAAAAACTGCAAAGAAAAGAAAGAAAGAAAGAAAGAAATATATTTGGTCCTTGGTTTCCCAGTGCTCAGCTCTTAAAATCCTTGGAATCTCCAAAGTGAGGGGTGCCTTTTCTGCATGCTGGTCAGGTGGTGGTGGTGGGGAGGAGTGGTGGGGGTGGGGGGTGTTCCTGGATAGCCTCAGGGTGGGGGCTGGTTGCCAGGAGAAACAGCCTTGTGACGGAGGGTCGGAACTTTCAGCTTTGAGTTGGTGACCAGTAATCCATGATTTGTCATGCGTCCATAAAACCCAGAAGAACAGGGTTCAGAGAGATTCTAGGTTACATCCGTGGTGTGCTAGGAGTGTGGGGCTTCCCAGCGCCGCGGGAGCTGCAGTTCCCTCTCTCAGGACCTTTCTGAACCTTGCTCTAGGTCTCTCTTCACCTGCCTGTTCATTTGTATCCTTCCAAATATGCTTTGTGATAAATTGATGGACTAAGTGAAGGCTTTGCCTCCGTTTGTGAGTCACTACCACATGTTCAAAACAAGGAAAGCGTTTGGGGAACGCTCAGTTTATACCTGATGGTCATATGTTCTATTACTACTGTCCTTGTGCTTGTAGGAGGTTATAATAAATACGGATGGGGTAAAGCAAGTAAAAGTGCTTTGAGAAAAATTACAGCTTTCTCATCAGTTCAGAAAGAGGCGAATATTGGAGCATGAAGGATGGGCTTTGCCTGCACTTGGTGCTTAGCTGAGGAGACGAGCTTGTTTGTGGGTGTACAGGCTTGTCAGTGCAGGGAGTTTTCCATATTAATTGCAATTTGGCAAATATCTACATGTCTGTGTTAAGACAGCAATGGGAAAATTAAAGCACTGCCCCTTTTACTTTTCTTGTTTGGACACACCTCAAGCTGAGTTTCTTCCCGAGGTCACTGTTTAGTGTATAACACTATTCTTTTACACTGGTAGTTTTTGTAATTGGCTCATTTAGATGTCCTGGAGATATTTCCCTGTCAGTGCTTGTAGATCTGCCTTGTTCTTTCTAAATATGTCATGATTTTCTGTAGTGTGACTACACTGCATTTTGTTTCTATCTATAGACTCAGGAGTTCATTCCACTTTTTCCTGCTACAAACTGTGGGTCAGTGACCGTCCTTGTGGTGCTGCCTTGTGCAAGATGTACTTCTCTAGAGCGTGGTCCTCAACTTCTTGTTCTCGGGATCCCTTTACACTCTTAAAATGTATTAAGGATTCCAAGGAGCTTTAGTATGTGGGTTTTAGCTATGCGTATTTATCATATTAGAAACACAACTGACAAATTAAAAAAATAAACCCATTACATGTTCACCTATATATTTTTTATGAAAAATAACTTCAGAAGTAAAAACTTAGTAATAAGAGTGGCACTGTTTTCCATTTTTGCAAATGTCCTTTATGTCCGTCTTAACAGAAGGGCGGTGGCTTCTCGTGTTTGCTTCTCCTTCCTTGTCGTGCTGTCCTGGGCAGTAGACTCTGCAGACTCCACTCATGAGAGATGAGAATCAGCAGGGAAATCACACAGCACATGGGAATCGCTTAACCTCACTGTCCTGAAAGGGCCTCGAGTTGCAGGGGGTCCAGACCACGCTTTGAGAACCGCTGCTCTGGGGTTAAACTTGATAGTGGAACTTTAAGCCAGGTCAAAAGGTGTGCATATTTTAAATTTAAAAGACACTTCTGGTGGTCTTCCAGGATCTGGTCAGTTTGCATGTCCATCAGCGGTGTAGGGGACATGCCTTGCCTTGCCTCTTAGTCGTATGGCATTTAGCATTTTCAGAGTTTTTAATGTGCCATTCTTACAGTTGAAGTGACATCTTGTTGTTTTATTTGTAGTTCCCTGTTTACACTGGGATTTGATTTCTGGGCTCTCACTGTGACGCTTGGTGGCATCTGGTGACTTCTCTCTTTGCTGCTTGCCAGTGTCCTTTGGTCTGAGGTGTTTGAGTCTAGGGCAGTGTTGTTTCATGGCAAACTTGAACTTCCAGAACTTCCAGTTAAACTTCTGCAGCACACTTAAATTATATTGATTTAAAAAAAAAGAGTATAAAAAAATATAATTACTATGCTTTGAATGGCTTTAGAAATTAATTTAATTAATGTTCTTTACAAATTCTTGCGATCCTCTCACAGCACACCAGCTGAAAATTACTCTCCTAGAAAGTACTGACAACTTGCTATCCTTGGCTTCTGAAATTCAACATCCACAGAAGAAATTAATCTTAACTATTTCTTTTTATCTTTTTTAAAAAACCACAGGGCTTTTTAAAAAGCTGGATGTTTTACTTCTGAGCCCTCTGTTTCGTGTTTAAACTTAGTCAACTAGTAAAACTAGCAAATGCTATTTATTAGGAAATGTGAAATTGCCTGCTAAAAAAGCTTTCTTTTAAACGTTGACACCAGCTCCACACTTGATGATCTAGTGCAGTGATTTTCAACTGGTGTGTTGCAGGAGGATCTTAGGTATGCCATGAACATTTTTAAAGATCATTAAATTATTTTCAAAAGAAGTTAAAGTACTGTAAGTGTATTCTTTTTTCTACTCTTGTTTTTTTGATCACCGCACAATTTAAGTGTCCCATGAGAAAAGGCAGGCACATTTGGTTCAAAAAAATTGAAAAACACTGATCTGGGGTAGGGGCTCTAAATGATTTCAAAAAGCCATTTCATGGGGCAGAGTTATTTTTAGGAGAGAGAGAATCTTACTCAGCTGTACCCTCCCATGGTAGTTTACTTTTTCCTGACAGTACGGGGTGGTTTATTTGCAAAATAGTTACTGATGCCTGTGAAACGAGGTAATACTTGGAAAGAGGCCTGATACATTATCAATACTTAACACATGTTGGCTGACACTGAACTGGTGTAAATTCAGCCTCTACAACCTGACAGTGCTTTGTAAAGCCATGAGACAGTGGCACACGCTTCACCCAGCTCTCAGATTCAGGCACCTGCTCCGGGAGGAGTCTGGGTGACAGTAACTGGACCTGCCTCTCTCCTCTCCACAGTGTCCTTAAAGGGGAGAGAGGCCAGGGTGTTGACATTCTTCTTAATAAGGCTTCATTCCTTTTCTTTTCTTTTCTTTCTTTCTTTCTTTCTTTTTTTTTTTTTTTAGACAGAACCTCAAGCTATCTCCCTGGGTAGAGTGCTGTGACATCTCAGCTCATAGCAACTTCCAACTCCTGGGCTCAAGCGAGTGTCCTGCCTCAGCCTCCCAAGTAGCTGGGACCACAGGCACCCGCCACAACGCCCGGCTATTTTTTGGTTGCAGCCATCATTGTTGTTTGGTGGGCCTGGGCTGGATTTGAACCAGCCACCTTAGGTGTATGTGGCTAGCGCCTCAGCCGCTTGAGCCACAGGTGCCGAGCCCATTCCTTTTCTATAAACACTCTGAGCCATTACAGTCTCAGTTTTTCTTTATTGCACACATTAAAGCCATTAATGGGATAGAACTGAAGGATCACGCTCATGGTGCTTATTGCTTAGCTGAGGAGCAGCTGTGGGGAGCATGCATGACTGTGCGTCTCGCCTTGGGATCAGTCTCAACCCTGTAGCATGGGGCCATTGCAGAGGGACTCATCACCAGATGTACTCCTCTGCCCTGGGACCTGATAAGGCTCATCCCTGCCTCATCATAATGATTTTTTTTTTCATCTCTCATCTCCATTCATTCATGTTTTCATTCACTGGACATGTGTTTGTTGAACACTCTGCTGCTCAGTAGGGATCTATTTGAAGAAGGCAGACGTGGTCCTAGAAGCTTGCAGTCTCACGAGGAGACAGCTTCCATAATCATTTCAGAATGAGGGAGGCTCATCCAGCTGGGGCCTTGGGAGAGGCTCCCTGAGGAGGCGGCACGTCAGCTGAGTTAGTGACTCCCCCATCAGCGAGTGTGAAGACTCTTGGGGAAGAATGGACATGGACATGTTTTCTTGGAGAACCTAAAAGAGGATCAGTGTTACTGGGACCTGCTGGGCATGAGGACAAGTGCAGGTCTCTGATCATCGCGGGCCTGTGGGATTGGGATTTTAGTGTGTCCAGTAAGCACTCGAGGTCTTGTGATTGTGAGTGACTTGATCGGATAACATGTTTTAAGATCTTACCCCACAGACTTCATGGAGGATGGAGAATGGACTGGACTGGGCCAGAAATAGATGTGGAGAGATGAGTTAGGGCAGTAAGTTCAGGCTTATAAATTATGTGTGCTTTGAGGACCAGCACTGTCACATATGTCTTGTGATGCACTGTGGTACTTTGTATGGGGACAGTGTCTGATATTGAGCCATGCTGGGAGCTCTACAAGTACACCTGGGGCCCCTCTGATGTCCAAGGATGCTGGAGCCCACTTGGGAAGGACCTGAGCTGGTCACTTGTGAGTCTGCCTGGGTCTCAGTGTGGCAGCTTTTGAAGTCAGGTCAGTACAATGGACAGTGAGGAGAAGGCTGTGCCTGGCAGTTGTGGGCCAGGTGCCATGTGAGTGTCTGGTCCTGGGTGGGCCCTAGCAGTCCATTCTCCGTAACTGGCAGAGCAGGAAGTCCTGTCTGCTGAGGGCCTGTGAGAAGGTCGGCAGCCCTGGAGGGTCTGGCCCCAGCCCTGGTGAACAGCTGAGGGGCAGGTCTCAAGGGAAAATACTGCCTTGGTGCTCCCAGTGCTTTCCCCTACTGACCTTGGGATCAGCATTAACTAACAGCCACTGTATATCCCCCCATCATTTTATCCCACATTGTCCTTTATCTGATCCCCAGCTGGATTCTGCTCCAAGCACAGTGATCTGCTGCTGTCCTAAAGGGGCTGTCAACTTTAATACACGAAGAGTGTGCTCCTGCTGTTTCCCGAGCCTGGAGTCCCGTCTCTCCTGCCGTCTACCACCTTCAGATTTATCCTCATGCAGTTGTTTTCAGCTACTATCATTAGTGGTTTGTATCTTTGGCCTCCTCTGCTGGACTATATACCCTCAGAGGGCAGGGACCGTGCTGTTTTTATCTCTGAATCTCCTGCATTGCACACAGTAGATACCCAGTGAATGGTTTTTGGGTTAAGCTCAGCACTGTTGAGCTCTGAGTGCCTTAGAGAACGTCTGTGCTGTTGCTCCATGTGAAGTGGGAAGAAGGGAGCCCCAGCTCTGATGAAAGGTGCATGGGTGTCCCTTTTCTTTTTGAGGTTCCTTGAATAAAAGAGCATTTTCCACTTTAGCATTTGCATATCACATGAGACCCATGATGGTCTACAGAGAATGTCTTTGTATTTGTAAAAGGCAAGAGATTTATGTGGTTTGAAGAGAAACCAGAGTATGAGAATGTCTTGTCATTGTAAAGAGATCACGTGCCCAGTTGTCTGCCTAATAGTGACAGTCATTGTAAGTTTTTTTCATTTTGACATTGTCCCTAGTCTTTGATTCAGTAGAGAATTTAAATGCTCAAAGCCTTGCAGCTCTGCAGTTTGTTCCAGGAACTACAAAAGCTAGCTTCTAAATGGCATCTTTGACAGACCCTAGGGACACAGGATGTGAAAGGACCTAATGAAGTTGGGTCTAGTTTGAGGCTGTGCCCCTTTAAATCTGTTCATCTGTAGAATGGGTGTCAGGATAGCTAGTTCACAGGTTTCTTTCCCTGGAATGAGAGCATCTAATGCCTGCCTTCAATCTAGGATCACAGTTGCCCAAGGCCTGCTGTCCCCGTGGGGAAATCAGAGCACGGAGGGAAAAATGCAGGACGTGAGAAAGGAGCTCTGCATCCTCGCCTTGCCAGGGCCTCCCCGGTGCCTACATGCAGAGAAAAATTCTAGCTGCCAGTGACTGAGGTCTTCCTGCGAGCTGGTGCTACAGCAGCCATTTTATTTAATCCTTGTAGGAATTCTATGAGGTTTGACAAATGAGAAAAATGAGGTTCAGGGAGGCGCCTGTGGCTCAAAGGAGTAGGGCACTGGCCCCATATACCGGAGATGGCTGGTTCAAACCCAGCCCCAGCCAAAAATGCAAAAAAAAGAAAAAATAGGTTCAGAGATGTTAGTCAACTTGCTAGGAAGTGAAATAGAAAACTCAGTGTCTGTTGAATATAATGAGGTCTTTTTCACGGCTCAGTGGGTAGGGAGCCTGACCTATATACTGAGGGTGGAGGGTTCAAACCTGGCCCCCGGCCAAACTGCAACAAAAAATAGCCAAGCATTATGGCAGGCACCTGTAGTCCCAGCTACTCAGGAGGCTGAGGCAAGAGAATTGCCTAAGCCCAAGAGCTGGAGGTTGCTGTGAGCTGTGACGCCACAGCACTCTACCGAGGGCGACAAAGTAAGACTCTGTCTCTACAAAAAAACCAAAAGAAGTTAAAGCAACATTCAGAAATAAAGGTTCTAGAACCTCTATTTATAGAAGACTTAGTTTTTCCCCTTTAAGCTGGGATCCTTTCCCCATATCTAACTAGACTTTCATATAGTTTCCTGCAAATTAGGCTTTTATGTCAACAAAGACCAGCTAAACATAATTTTGTAGTAATCCCTCCTTGGCCTAAGGGTGTCTATTAAGGCTGCTCCCTTGGCCTTGATACGGTTTGTTCCTTTAACTTTCCTTAGTCTGACCCTTTTTTCCTTCTTTTTTTTTCTCAGCAGCCATTTTTCACATTCATCTTAGGATTCTACCCCGCTTCCCCAACAACTTTCTTAAATGATGCAGAAACTAAGACCAGGCACATTTTCTCTGCTGGACATGTGGCCAGTCTGGGGTTGCCGCAGGCTTTGTTTCCTGGTGTTCACATTCCTGCTGCACCATCTCTGATGGCGTCCTCTCCTGGGCCCACCTTTCCTGGCACCAGGTGACCTCCGTGCCAAGGTTCCCTCCCCCAACTACAGCGTCTCTGTCTCCATGCAGAGTAGGAGAGTTAGGTGCTCTGAGTGAGGTCCTCACACTCCAGCCATTGGTCGCAGGTGGCTGCTCTTGTTGGCTGTGGTTTTTCATGACATTTTCTGTGAATTTGTGTCTAGTGTTCAGGACTAGGTTCAGGAGATTGATGCTGGCTCTGTCCTGCTGCCTCTCATGTTCTGGGCTGGCCTCGCACTCCATAATGCCTGTGCTCCTCAACTCCCCCCGACCCTGTGGCCTGCCAGTACCTTTCTCCCTGTGATCACTCATACCCAGAGTGTCACAGTGTCAAACTGCAATTTGACCAAGTAGTAGCTATCTCACTTTACCTCTCTGAGCCTCAGTTTTCTCATCTGTAGATTGGGTATAATGATAGCTGGTTCACAGGTTTCTCTTACTGGAATGAGAACACCTATTCCTGCTTTATGGTAGCATTCAGCAAATACCGTCCCTTCCGACTAGACGATTCTGTGTTGGGAAGAAGCTCACATGCAATCAGTACTTCAGATGCTATCAGCATAGCGTGGGAGTCACACTGGTTCATGTAGGATTTTTTTTCCCCAGTGTGTGGATGATTTGTGCCACCAAGTGAGAACATGGGGAGGAAGCGGCTGAGGAAGACTGTACAGGTGCTCCTCGCCCCTTGCTCTTCCCCATGGCTCTGCCTGCTCATGTGCCCCATCTCAGAAGTGCTCTTATGCCATTTTCTCTGGGCTTCCAGTGTTCTGACCCATGTAGCTCACAGCCTCACCCCCCTTCTGCACCCCTTCATTATGCGAGTGTGTGTTTATTGGGCTTGTGGCTCTTTCTGTTAGTTTTGATTAAAACTGCATATATTTTTGATCTGCCTCAACCTTGTATATTCTATAAGCCCTGTTATTTTAGTGATTTTTGCAGAGAACTGTTTTCTTTAACATATAAATAGTGGTATAGTAGAGAGATTTGGTTTTCTTGTCTACCGTCCGACTTGTTTTGTGTTTTTCAGGTACAGACTTATGGGGTACAAGTGCAATTTTGTTATGCACATAGATTACACAGTGGTCAAATGAGGGCTTTTAGGGTGTCACTCAAATAACATACGTTGTCCCCATTAACCAATTTCTCATCTTCACCCCTCTCCACCCACTGAGTCTCCATCGTCTGTCATTCCACCCTCTACACCCATGTGTACATGTTTTAGCCCACGTGAGTGACAGCCTGTAATATTTAGCTTTCTGGGCTGGGCTTGCTTCACTTTCAATAATGCCCTCTAGCTCCACCTAGCTTGCTGAGAAGACATGATTTCAGTCCATCTGGGTTTTTGCATTGATCTTCATTTTCTGGACCCAAGCCTTTGGGCGTAGACCAGGCGAGGACCTAGGGGTGACAGAAGAGACTTCAGGCAGACATGTGCTGTGACTCTTCACACCATCTCTCTCTCACCTGAACTACTGCAAGAAAGTGGTAGACTGATTGGTCTCTTCATCTATACTTGACCCCAATAGTCAATTACTGACATAGCAATCAGTGTAATTTTTTTACAATGGAAATCAGATAATTTTGCTTTAAAAATTCCAAAATTATTTTGTGCAAAATTCAGGACTGAGCAAATGGGTAACTCTATGGAGACTGTTGGGAGCCAGTGTTCTCACTGTGAAAGGAGGAGGGAAGGTGAAGGAGAACCCAATGATACTGGATTAGAAATAAATTTCTGTGTAAATTCACAATTAGAAAAGAAAAAATTATTTCCTATTTTCATCTGCTAGAAGGGCCCAGAAGCAGTGACAATCCAGGAACAGTGAACACATCCAGCACCCAAATCTTCATTTTAAAATTCCCACTCTTTGAGAAGTGACCGATTGTAGGGTTAGTGCAGAGAGAGCCCAAGGTTAGCCCAGAACATCTTCTACCAGGATGTACACAGGAGAGTTCAGAAACTGATGGGACCTGTCAGAAGGACACAGGAGCTAGCTGGACAGGGACCATTGAGCATCAAAACGAGTAACAGTGATGGATCATAAGTATACAGAGAATTTCATGAGTTCATGTTGATCCTAAAAAAACAAAGAGAAGCTTCCTCTTCATAGTCAAATGCCCTCTAATGTATGTAGAGGGAAAGATAAAGTCAGAAAAAAGCGCTTCAGTTTGCAATCACAGTTGAACTATTTGGTTCATCACTGTGTGAAAGTTTGCTACAGGACTGCGTAACAACATAGTCTGCAAGGTAACAACTAGTCTCCATAGTAACAGCTATGTCTACAACATCCTCTCCAAGGTGTCCCCACGTATTTCACAGGGAAAAGGCACTTTTATAAAGAGAGGCCTGGCAGACAGCACCTGCACTTCAGTGACCCTTATAGGAGACTTCGCCAGGGTGGGGGAAACTGCCACCCGGTGTCACCAGGGTGGTATCCATAGGAGGACCCACCAGCTGTCCTTGGGATTCCTACTAGGAGTGCAGAACCTGCATCAGAGCACAGGGAAACCATCAGACACCAATCGAGGGATGTAACACAGAGTGACCTGTGCTCACCTCACATGTAGGGCCATGAGTGACAGAGAAAGGCTCTGGAACTGCTTTGGGAAAAGTGATTAAAGAGATAGGACACTTAAATGCAGTGTGGAGAGCAAGATTGAATCCTGATTGGAGAAAAAGTTGCTATAAAGGATAGTTTAGGAAATCTAAGTATAGGTACCAGCTAGTATCAGGGGTTTTTTTTTTGTTGTTGTTGTTTGTTTGTTTTGAGACAGAGTCTCACTATGTAGCCCTCGGTAGAGTGCTGTTGCTTCACAGCTTACAGCAACCTCAAACTCTTGGGCTTAAGCAATTCTCTTGCCTCAGCCTCCCAAGTAACTGGGACTATAGGCGCCTGCCACAACACCTGGTTATTTTTTTTTATTGCAGTTGTCATTGTTTAGCAGGCCCAGGCTGGGTTGAACCTGCCAGCCCCAGTGTATGTGGCCAGTGCCCTAGCTGCTGAGCTACGGGAGCAAGCCAAGTTTTTTTCTTTTTTTAAATTTTGTCATTGAACTAGGTTATTTATGGGAATATCTTTGCCCTTAGAAGACACACACTTCAGAGAATAAAGGGTCATGATCTCTGCACCTGAACCTGACACTTATATGGTTCAGGAAGAAATATATATATGTTATCTATGTATATCTGTCTATATATGTTTGTGTGTGTGTGTGTACATATATATTTATATGGAGAGAGAGAAAGAGAGGGAGAAAGTGCTTGAATCTAAATTCCAGCTAGGTAGGACTTCATTGTAATATTCTTAGTATCTTTGGTAGATCTGGAAATAAAATTTCAAAGTAAATAATTAAAAAAGTAGACACAGCAAAAAGTATCTCTAAGTTTCTAGACATCTATCATTTCCTATAATTTTCTGTATATTTGAATTAATCTTAGAGGACAAAAGTTTCAATCCATCTGGCACTTACTTTTCATCTGGGTACCGCTGAGTTCCTCTGCCGCCTTCCCCTGCACCTGGATCACGGAGATTCCACTCATCCCGCAGTTGGGAGGCTTCACACGGAATTGCACGAGTTCTTCTTTTGTGAGGTTTCAGTTTTCCGAGTGTGCCGAGGGGCTGGACTGGCCACCATAGGAAGGAAACCCCTCACACTGCTCCTTAGTTCTCTGGTCATTTGTCTTTCTGGGTGGATCCTGGCTCCATGTTCATGTCCTGGCTTCTCTGTGGCTGCCATCTCAGCCCAGCTGACATTTCCCTTCTGCTCTGCACTTAGCAGGCTGTGTTATTTAAAGCATCATTCTTGACTCAATTACATGAGCCTTGTAGGTTCCCTTCTAAGATTTGTGGCTTGGTGGTTTGTTGTCTGTGAGGCTGCACAGTCGCACATCCTAGACCGTATTAAAAGCATTGCTGTCTGGTCAGTGCAGTGTCTGATGTGTTAGAACAGAGACTTTCAGCTGGTGTGCCTGAGAGGATCTTAGATGTGCCACAAAAAATTTTAAAGATCATTAATTAAATTATTTTCAAGATACATTAAAAGCACAGAAGTACATTCCTTCTCTCCCTCTCTTTTTTAATCATCATAAATTAAGTGTGCCACAGAAGTTTAACTATAGGTTCAAATGTGCCAAGAGAAAGGAAAGGTTGAAAAGCGCTGTGTGGGCTCACAGAGGCAAACCATTCATTCTAGAATGCCTGGCATGGTTTGTTGCTCTGTGCTACAGGGACGGGTGGTGAGTATGTGGCACAGCTTGGGACTAGCAGTGTTCTCTCTAGCTCGGGGGTGTGGGGGTGTCTGGACATTCATTAAGCAAAGACTAGAACTCACCCTGTTCTTTGCAGCACCTTCGACTGTACTATCTAATAACTCATTTAAAAGGTAACACTTGATTGGGCCATCTTAGCGCAAAGGAGCAAGTGTCAGCCCTGATGTGTTCTCTTTAAAACCCAGGCTTAGCGGTGGAGGGGGAAAAAAAGACCTGGTGTATCAATTTAGTTTAAAGTAGAAGAAAAAAATTTCAATTCCATTTTTTAGTTGAGTCACAAAGAGTACTTGCATTTTTTTTTTGCCTTAGAGTCAGTTTCCAAAGGAAAAGTGAAGGCAGTTTGAACAATTTGAGACTTTTAGAATTTATTTATTTGCTTTTGTTCAAGTTGAAGTCTGCTAGGAAGATAAAAGGAGAAGAATTTGGTTCTTTTTTGTAAAAATTAATTATTGCAATTTGGTTGTATATTATGATGGTTAGGAGCTTTGAGTATTTGGCAGGGAAGAATCCTTTGAGGGGAAGCTCATTTTGGTTTTATTATGTCGGGGTTAAGGGTACTCAGTTCAGACCCGCTTGGTCCTTCAGAGCGCTTATTTTCAGAGCTGGTCACTACCCATCTCTTCCTCTCTGCTCCTCATAGGTAGGGACCTGTTGGTGTGATTACTGTCAGTGAACTTGAGAGTTTTCAGTAGTTTTCAAAATTTTTTGCAACCTTAAAATACAGTGAGGACTTTCCGGTTCAGTGTATTATAAGGTGTGTTACGACCTGCCTGGATCCCCTGTGTGTGAGGGGTGCGTGTGTGTGTGTTAATTTACAGAAAAGTGAATTGGAACTGATTTTGTTTTCCAAATGGAAACATTTTGCAAACTTTTAAAATGGTATGTAGATACTAATGATCGTCATCGATACAGTCATTATTACACTCTGTCTACCCTCTGTTCCTCCCAGAACAGCATCCCCAGGATTTACGATTCCCCTCAAGAAACGCCCCTGTGTCCTTCCTTCTCTTCCTATTGTCTCTGACCCACTGTTTTGCAATAAACCTGTGTCTTTGGCCTCCTTTCACTTATGTTTGAAGGGTACAGATCTCGGAGACCAGAGTTGATCGCCTGGCTCTCCAGCCCACTAGCCCCAAGGTCTCACCGCCTGGCTTCCCTCATCTTCAAGCTGGGGTGACAGTCCTCAGCAGGTGTCAGCTCCCTCCTGCCTCTGCCACCTCTCCGGTCTCTTCAGTGTGCCAGTGAGTGACTCCAGCTTAGAATCTCTTCCTTTGAGGAGTTCCTCTGGAGTCCTCCTGCTAGTTGACTAGATTTTTCTGTTCCTGTGTTTGTTAAACTTGTGGTTTTGACGAGTTGCATTAACTCCTAAGGAGGCCTGATTCCTATGTTGCCCACAGCACTTGAATGTGGAAGCAGGGCAGAAAAGTCATTCCCACACAGCGTCCTGGGAGGCGGAATGCCTGTGTTTGTCTGAAGGCACCAGGGGCTGCTCATAGCCTGCAGCTCTTTCGGTAACAAGGAATGAAAGTCTATTAAAAGAGAGAAGAGTGGGAAAAAAAACAAAACATGAGAACAAGAGACAGACAGTTAGCAAAAGTAAGCCAAAGCCCTCCTCCCACGGTGGGGCAGAATGGAAGCGTCGGCCTGCTCTGGCTGGCAAGCTTGTTCACCCCAGTCTGGGAGCTAGGGGTACAGATCTAGGCTGCACTGAGGGCCACCTGGGCTGCTGCCCAGAGAGAGATGACCTGCACCCTGGGCTCTAGGTCAGAGTGTCAGGAGTGTGGACTGTCTGTGGCACAGATCGCGTGTTTAGTGGGCATTATGGCTATGTCCACGGGACCCTGTGAGCACATGTCTCCTCCTAGTGATCTTCCATTTTATTTGGCAGACACAGCTGCTCTGTATTCCCAGCGGGAAGTAGTATACTCTGTTGCTTCTGGGGTAAGCCTGACGCTCATTTCTTGCTTTTGGTGCAGTTGTAAAGGGCAGTGGGTGTCTCACCACAGCCATTTCCTGGAAATCATCCTGTGCTCCTTAAGCTGCACACAGGGCACATTGTGGACTCTGGCTGGAGGGTCTCCCTGGGCTGTTTTCTCAACTGTTGAATTGTGCAGTGATATCTTATGGGGATACATGATCATTAATGGAAATGTAATAGTGCTTTAAAACTTCCAGGAAGGTATTATTTCCTTGGTACAGAGTAGTGCATGAAGTTCAGAGAGACAGGTGTGTTCTGCCCTGGAGGACACAAGGCACGCGTGGGTGTTCATGCCACATCATTAAAGGGAATTGTCTACAGCATCTCTGATGGCTTTAAAGTGCTGTGGGAGGTCCATGGGGAGGAATCTTGGCAGAGAAGATGATGTCGTTGGGGTCATGTTTGGAAGGCCTTAAGGGAAAGGTGTGGAGGGGCTCTGGCTCACAGGTGTTGGAGGCAGGGTCCTGGGGCAGAGGAGTGGTACAGAGACTCAGGCCTGTAAGCACGTGAGGGCCTGGGGCACTGCTGACTCGTATTAGAGCACCCGTGCAGATTTGTGCCCTGGGCAGGGGGGACCAATGAGAATTATTGAACCAAGGGAGTGTCAGGATCAGAACGGAGCTTAAGGATGAATAATCTGGCAGTGGCTTAAACTGGTGGAGGAGGAGAAGCTCTCTTGAACTGGAACTGGAAGAACTGGAAGCCCTCTTGATTGGGAGACTACTAGGAAAATACCTGAAGACCGAATCTCTTTACCTCTCATATTATTTTCAAGAGTAAATGAGACAGACAGTCCAGGTCCCAAGCTTCCCCACCCCACAGCAGCAGCTGGCCAGCCTGACCTGGTGCTTTTGAATCAAGCTTGGCTGGCACAGATTGGATAGAGGAGGCTTGTGACTCAGTCCCCCACTGTGCCAAGCACCCCTACCCACCCAGCCTGCACCCCCTGCTTTGCCCCTGTCTTCTCTCCTGCTCTTCCCTCCCTGCCTGTCGGGACCTCCCCAACTTCGTTTCCTGTTTCTGGCCTCGGAATACATAGTACCTGGAGCTTGGTCTATTTCTTTTCCCAGATTTGTCCTTGACTCTTTCAGGCAGCTTTTTTTCTTCCCAGCCACCTACTCAGATTCCCCATTCTGACAAAGCCCTGGTCCCCAGGACCTCCTCGTGTGGCCTTGCAGAGTGACCGACCCAGAGAGGAGTGCTAAGAGAGACTGGGAGTTGGGTATAGGTTTAAATCATGCTGCCACCATTTACTAGCTCGGGTTGGGGACTACAGAAAGAACTGTGAGCTTTGGCTTCTCCCCGGGTAAAGGGTAGATAAGATCTCTCCCCCTCTATGTCCATTTGGTTGTGAGGTTAAAATAAGGTAGTGATTTAAGGGGCTGGTTGGTGTCCAGTGAATACTAATCACACACTGTGTTTTCTTCCAAGCTCCTTCTTGAAGAACATTTCCTTACGTTCAATATGTCCTGAATGTCTTTCTGTCTCCCCCTCTCTCATTTTCCTTTTTCCCCTACCACTGCCGGGGCGAGGTCCTTGAGATCCTGACACAGAACTTGAAGGACCGTTTCCTATAGAGAGAATGTTGATGAATACTGGGTAGGCATTGTAAGGACTTTACCTAAGGAACACTTCGGGACAGGCATGCTTTCATGAAAGGATAACAATGTTTCTCATTTTCATTAGTATTTGAACAGATGTTCCCAAGCAAGTGACTCACCTTACCAGAAATACCACTGTATAACCCCAGGACTGCCTGTCCCCTGTGTGTCTGCTGTTGTACTCAGAGGCCTCTGTGGGTGGGAGGCACAGGAGGTGTCCAGCAGTCACACTGATGCAGGGGCAGTGGGAGCTTAGTCCTGAGTATTATGCCATCCTGGCTACTTTATTTTTCTTATAAAATGTAAGAACTCAAATTTAATGGGAGATTATCTTACCCATCCCCTCATATTTAAGCCATTCCTGCTCCTGTTACACAACGTTTTCTGATGTTTGTGACTTTTCACCATGAACCCCTTCCAGGGTGCTTGCTGAAAAGTCCTTCCTTGATGTCTGTGGTATTAAGGCACCTGTTGAGGAAGATGGGGTGCTGGACTTCCCTGGACCCTGGCACATAAAAGGCCTCAAATGGTCAGCTTCCTCTGGGGAGGAGTGGCCTTACACCTGCGGCAGGACAGGGAAGTCATGTGCCCAGAGAGGAGTGCTAAGAGAGACTGATTCTCATGGTGGGTGACTGTGGGGGTGTGGCAAGGCTCTGAGCACCTCATCTTCCTCAAGTCCCCCTATTCCCCTTGCTCTCTGTGGTGGGGAAGGGAGGTAGACGAGCATGCCCCCATCTTTACAGTGAGGCCAGAATCTGCTCACTAGTTCTTCTAGAGAAATAGGACACTTAATGCCCAGCTGACAACTGGGAACTGGCACCCTAGTAAGTGCTGTAGCAGCTGCCTTTTGCCTTTTTAGTCACTGCAGAATACTCTAATATGGATACACTATTAATATCATTCCCGTTTTGGAGGTCCCAGGCTTTGTTTGGAAGGTTACGTCACCCAGCTGTGAGTGGCAGTGTCAAGTTTAAATACAAGTCTGTCCAGGCCTCTCCCACTCTGCAGGATGTGGGAGAGTGTGCCTGCCCTGCGCGTGCACACACACATACACACTCACACACACACCCTGTGTGTGCCTGACGGGGATGGGAGCAGGCCTGGCCCCTGTCTGTTGGTTGGGGGGGGGGGGGACACAGCTTCTTCCCTGAGCCCCACAGTCCTGTTGACAGTTTCCTGTCACATCAGTCAGGACCATGGAGAGTCTTCACAGATAGCGTCTGCAGGGTGACCCAGTGTTCAGTTTGCAGAGGACAAAACCAAGTCCCAGAGTCCCTTCCAGAAAAGCAAATTGATGGCAGAGCACTGAGAAGGACCCGGCCCCTCCCTGGTGGAGTGCCCGTCTCCTGCGGACGGGTTTGCTCTTGCATTCGCCGTCTGAATGCCAACTGCTTGGGCTGCAGTTTGGGCTCGCGTCTCTGTTTCTTAGAGGAGATAGAGAACTGTAAATTCCCCACGCAGTGATCTCTCACAGGTGCCCCTTCAGCCTTCTCTTCCTCAGGCTGCAAGTCCTTGTCTTTTCATTTTAAAGGACCCTTTTCCTGGCCATTTTCTCCCTGAGACTTCTCCTCATTGCCCTCCCTGCATGCAAACCCCCTTTCTCTCCATGCTTACCCTGAACTAAACTTGCTCAGTCCACATTTCCCTTAATGCATTTGGGGGCCTAGGGTTTTTTTTTTTTTTGCTCCTTTTTTCTTTATATGGTGGTTTCAGTTCTCCCAAGAGATTTTTCCCATTGCACCCAAGCTCCTGTCATGACCAGTGTTGGCAAAAAACAAAAACACTCCAGCACTCAGTTTGAATGTGCACTTGGGTGTGTTTTCGTCCTCCCCTCACTATTATTTATCCCTGTGTCTGGTCCTGGTTCTTAACTTGACACTGTAGAGAGGGGCAGGGGTGAAGCAGGCAGCTGCATTTCAGTCATCTAGAACATCTGTTTGCTTTTCAGGTACACAAATAAGCTGCTTCTCCCCAAGTTCTTTCTCCTGGCGCCAGGCTGCCTTCGTGGATTCTTACTGCTGGGCAGCTGTTCAGCAGAAGGACTCACTGCAGAGCGATTCTGGAAATCTCCCTCTGTGGCTGCACAAGGTAACGGGACATATGCCCAAATCTAACTTGTATGCTTTATAGATACAGAAGCCACCAGGGAGGCTGCTGCTCCACATCTACACAGGTAAGTACAGGCCAGGGCCACATCACGTGTGTAGCCCGACCTCAGCTGTATCACACCATGAAACTGTTCACACTTTAAAGTCCAGAGGAACGTAGAGATGACCTACTTGGTAGAGTACCATCGGTTGCACAGAGATGCGGAAACTTAGAGATGACCTGCTTGGTAGAGTACCGGCGCTTAGCACAGAGATGCCCTTTGGATTTTACCTCTGTACCAACAGGCCCCTCCTGTGCCTTAGGCACCTTATGTCATTAGTGCCCACCAAGATGTCTGGCCATGATAGACCCTCAGTGCATTTTGAATGTCTGAATGATGTAGTCAGACAGGGGCAGAGTTGGGACTTGTGAACAGCTCTTTAGTTGGTGCCTTTTCTGCTACACACAGGTTCTCTTAGAAAAAATAAGACCCGACATAGAGTTAAGCTGCTTATATAACACATGTGCATCTAGAACATCAAGAAGCCTAGTCAGAATTCGTGGGGTGTGAGCTGCAGCAGGGTCAGGCCGCCTCCTGGGGTGTGAGCTGCAGCTGGGTCAGAACTCCTCCTGGGGTGTGAGCTGCAGCAGGGTGAGGACTCCTCCTGGGGTGTGAGCTGCAGCAGGGTCAGAACTCCTCCTGGGGTGTGAGCTGCAGCAGGGTGAGGACTCCTCCTGGGGTGTGAGCTGCAGCAGGGTCAGGATTCCTCCTGGGGTGTGAGCTGCAGCCGGGTCAGGACTCCTCCTGGGGTGTGAGCTGCAGCAGGGTCAGGATTCCTCCTGGGGTGTGAGCTGTAGCCGGGTCAGGACTCTTCCTGGGGTGTGTCTGCAGCAAGGTCAGGCCTCCTCCTGGGGTGTGAGCTGCAGCAGGGTCAGGACTCCTCCTGGGGTGTGAACTGTAGCAAGGTCAGGACTCCTCCTGGGGTGTGAGCTGCAGCAGGGTCAGGACTCCTCCTGGGGTGTGAGCTGCAGCAGGGTCAGGACTCTTTCTGGGGTGTGAGCTGTAGCACAGTCAGGACTTCTGGGGTGTGATCTGTAGCCAGGTCAGGACTCTTCCTGGGATGTGTCTGCAGCAAGGTCAGGCCTCCTCCTGGGGTGTGAGCTGCAGCAGGGTCAGGACTCCTCCTGGGGTGTGAGCTGCAGCAAGGTCAGGATTCCTCCTGGGGTGTGAGCTGCAGCAGGTTCAGATCTCCTGGAGTGTGAGCTGCAACACGGTTTTTGGAATAGATTCTTTTGCTTTCTGCTGGATGCAGATACTGCAGGTAAGGGTAAATACTATACCAGGGACACCAATATCCAAGTTTCAAGAGCTATAGACGAGGTAAAGGTCAGGGCCTCTGTGGTCAGAGCAGTGGTGTCACCGGGGTGGGGGTCGTGGGTGGGCAGCAAGGAACTGAGGCTGGAGGTGGTGAGTGCGTGCACAGGAGATTGACTGGGGCATGAAGTGACTGCACTAGGTCTTCTCTGTGCTTATGAAAGTAGGACTTTGTTTCAGCCTGTCACTAAGTTCAGTTTCAACCACTATTTGCTTTGTTTATCGTGAAATAAGCAGAACGTTGTGTGTCTTCTGGACGTCTTCTGGTGCTGGCGTCTGCTGAAGAAGGCATAGAATTTTAGCTTCTGGGCAGCCAGAGGCTGAAGCTGCTTTGACTCCCCCCTGCTTTGATCTGTTGCTGGACATTCAGGCAGCATCCTTCTTTTTAAAAGGAACATTTTCAACTTCCGTGACTCAGGCCTGTTTTCCTTCATGTTGCTTTATTGCCTGCCGTTTGGCACGGAGATGCCCTGCAGTGCTTCCTGTCTTCATTGAGGTGAGTCCTGGTTGGCTTTGTGTGGTTTAGTCACCAGGGCAACAAATAATAGAGAATGGGAAAGCTCCATTATTCAGATGGCTTTGCAAATCTGAATTCATGCGATTGTAGTTTAAGTCCATTTATTATAATGTTCTTAGGAAAATGCAAAGTTGTAATGAGTCACTGGGCTTGGTGTCGATGTATGCGGGGGAAGAATATATAATCTGGGATTGTCTAATGTAAGAGCTGGCAGGAATGTTAGCAAATGTGAAACTTTTAGAAAAAGAAGAAACTCAAAAAAGATTTCTTTCCAAATGGCATTTTACACATAAGGATGTGGGAAACTTAGGAGATGAAGCCAAGAGTCACAGGACTAGTTGCCAACAAGCAGACCGGGACTCGTGGGTCCCTGATTCCCAGAATATTGCCTTTCCAGTCCAGGAGCAGTGTGGGTAGCCAGGCCTTAGGCTAGCTGGTGTTAATGACAGGTCAGCAAGTGTTTTCTGGCAGTGGAATACTAGCTGGTTTGGACAGAAGTGTAGCTGAGCATCTGAATCGAGCTCTCACCAGATTCACCAGGGAGGAGACAAACATTGAAGGCAGGACCCGTCAAGCTGAAAGGACCCTGGCCAATCCTGGGGAGTATGGGGTGATCACAATCACACCAGCTCTCACTAGCATCCCTGCTTAAATAATTGCGATGTTGATTGAGTAAAGTAGATGTGGGATTGCCAACGTCTCCTGGCCTGTCAGAAAAGTAAATTCTCTCTGGAAGAAGGTGCCATCATCCACAGCCTCCAGTTCTTTCTCTGATTTTTCACATAGGAATACTCAGCACTTACCCAGAAATAACCAGGTATGCAAGAAAACTGGGGGAAAAGTGAGAAACGGAAACAGACTTCCAGGAGATCCAGATGGGAGATTGACCAGACATGCATTTTAAATGATATTTAATCCTACAGTCAAAGAATTACCATAAGGCAGAGAATTCTACAGAGGAAATGGAAACAATGTGGAAGAATAAAAGGGAAATTGTCAAGCTGGAGACAGGAAATAAGAGCTGATTTTAGCTGACGTTGGTGGAGGGCCTGCTGGATGTAAGAGTGTCTGCCTGAGCCCAGGTGATGCGGTCCTTCCTCAGGCTGCTCACTGGGGGGTGCGGAAACCAAGGTGCAGGAGAGAACCGAGAGGGAGTGACTGGATGGTCAGTGGCAAAAGGAGAGCATGGTTATCCTGGAAACCAAGGGAAGAGTGTTTTCAGACAGCAGTGCACTGTTAAATGCTGCTGCGGAGAAGCCAGTGGGGTCAGGGTGGGCACAGCTTAATGGCTTCAGTGGACATATCAGTGATCCGCAGGGGTAATTTTAGCGGAGCAGTAGGAACCAGATGGCCAGGGCAGAAGAGTCAATGGCACGTAAGGAAATGAAGATGATAACAGTGAACCGTTTCTTCACATTTTTGTTTCTTTTTCGGAAACTTTTTCCCTGGTAACCGAAAGAGTAACAAGCTAGGTGGCAGCTGGAGAGAAAGTTCGGATCCAGGAAGATTTTGCTGTCTGAGAGTGTTTTTAGCATGCTCAAATGCCAGTGGATGTAAGAAGGCAGAGAAAGGGTTAAAAGATGCAGGGCCCATCAGGGACCAGTGCGCTGCCTGGTGGACTGAGTGGCACTTTCTGGAGAAGCTTGTCCTGTTGGGAGCAGTGGGTCCTTTATGACTGTGAAGGGCAGGGCAGGCTGGATTATAGGGGATTCTGCAAACTGAACAGGAGTTTAGGTTAAATGCTGGGGACCGTGGGACCATTGCAGGTACCTGAGCAGGAAGGACTTGGTGGTTCCCGGAGTTTAGCCTCAGTGCTGGTGTGCAGGAGGGAACAGAGCCACTTGGTAAGCACAGAATGAGGGTTCTGGTCAGGGAACAGAAAACGAGAGAAGCAGCTAGTTCTGAGAAGGCAAAGAACAAAAGGAAAGCAACTTGATGTCTTAATTAGAAGATTATACAAAAGGACGATATCACACAGGTGGTATCTAGTGCCTAGACCAGGAGTCAGCAGACTTTTCTGCAGATAGCCAGATAGTAAATAGTTTTGTCATTTCAGGTCACACAGTCACTGTGGCAGCCACTCCACTCTGCAGAGACAGACACGACTGGTTATGGGCAGGGTTGGCTCAGGGCTGGCACTTCGCTGACCCCTGGTTTCGGGTGGTAGTGGTGGAGGTGGTGGGAAGGGGGCAGGTTCAGGCTGTCATTTCTAAGATGTGGAGCTACACAGATGTGCTGATTGGACATGGGAGGATGCCGGAAAGATCAGGGCCAAGGAGCTGACCGAGCTTTTAAGGCTCTGGGTGCTGAGGCCATTTGCTTCTTTTGGAGAAGCCTGGTGAGGAAGCAACATTTTCCAGGTCCATCCTTGTAGCATACACAAAACTTTCCTTCCTTTTTAAAGCTGTATAACATTCCACTGTCACTACGTCTCACGTTTTGTTTATCCATTCACCAGAGGACACATGGATTGCTCGCACCTCTCGGCCATGGTGACTATTGCTGCTGTGAACATTCGTTCCAGTAGTGGCTTCCATTTCTTTTGGGGTTATACCCAGAAGTGGACCTGTTGGTTTTCTCCTGGCAATGAGTCTCCATGTTTGGCAGACTCGTGACTGTTACGTAAGCAGGGTCATCTTGTGGCTCTGAGGGCCAGAGTTTAAGGCTTGTTCAAGGTCCCACAGCCAGATGGTGGGAGCCTGAAGCCTACTTTGGATCTCAGATGTGTTTCATACGTGAAAAAAGGCACAGGTTTAACTTTTGTGTGGCTCCAGAAGTTTGGATTGTACCTGTGCGTGGAAGTTACCAGTTGGTGAAGTTCGGCTCGGCACATGGAGGGAGCAGAGCTGTCCAGCAGGGGCCGCTGTTGACCCGGGAGGCCCTTAGTTCAGCGAGCTCAGGGGCCTGTGCTTTCTCCCGCGTCTGCGTTATTCCTAACCCTCGCTGCTGTTTCTTCCAGAGCTGTTCTTGCCACCAACTGTGTCAGCCCCACCCCTCCTCATTGCTGCCATCCTCCCGGGCACCCCTCATCCATTCAGAACTTCGGGAGTGGCTCATAACACACTCAGCACCCAAAGGCAACATCATGTCCTGGATGGCAAATCAGGTGCCTCCTTTCCTGCCTTACCTCCAAGGACCTCCACCTCCTTTCCACGTCCATCCTGCATTCTTGTGCCCACATCATTCTGAGCTTGTCACCTGGAACTAAATCAAAGCTTGCCTTGCATTACCTCCCAACTCCTGCCCTCCGACGCCCTGTGCCGCCATCTTCAGATAAAGAGGAAACTTAAGATGAAGACATCTCAGTGTTCTGCCCAATTTTTCTCCCCTGCATTTTCAACCCCTACCCATCTTCAGGCGCTCGTCCCCATTAACTTTTTAGCACACTTGTTTCCTCATCTCAAGAGAAGAAATTGGAAACCCACCATGCCCTTTTACCTGTCACCCTCTCCCTCTCCCCAGCACCCCCTCTGCACAGTCCTGGCTCCCTCATCCAAGCCCTGGGCCACCTGGCCACACCCCTTGGATCCCGCTGGGACACCAGACTGCTCTGCCCTGGCCAGCAGCGGCCTGCTTGCCCCCGAGATTAGTCCCCACTCTCTAGGCTCATCTCACTTGGCTCCGCTCTGCCACCCAGCCCTGTTGACTCCCTCCCGGCCTGTTGCTGAGATTAGTTCCTACTCTCCAGACTCATCTCACTTGGCTCCACTCTGCCACCCAGCCCTCTCGGCCCTCCCTCCCTCTACACATGTCCCCTTGACTCTGCTCACAGTCTCCCTCCAGTTGCTATTTCTTTTGTTTTTGGAGTTCCTCTAGGGCTCTGTCTGACGCCCCTTTTTCTGTCATGCTGTCCCCCCTTCCTGCATCATCTCATCCTTTCCCCTATCCCAGCTTCTGCCCAGGCACCACCAACACCCAGGCCTTTCCTCCAGCCCAGACTTCTTCCTGAGCTCCAGACCCTCACCCAGCTGGTGTCCCCAGTGTGTCCTGCTCAAAGCTGAGCACACGGTCCCTTCCCAGCCCTGCTGTGACCTGTGGCCCAGCTGATGGCACCACCATCTGCTCCTTTGCATCAGCCAGAAGTTAGCATGCTGTTTTGACTTTCCCTCACCCCCCCCTCATCTTGTCAGTCACCAAGTCCTGTCAGTTCTGCTTTCTTGAGTGTCCCCTAAGCCCTCTGCTTCCTCCACTCCCCTCTGGGCAGCTGCTGCCATCCCTACCTCTTGACTCCCTGGACTCCTGCGGTGTCTCCAGACAGCTCTGGCTGCTCCATTCCTACTCCCCTTACCCATCTCTACGTAATTGCAGGGTGTTCTTTTTTTGCTAATATGATCCTGTCATTTCCTAACATCCTCCAGTGCCCCTATGAAAGGTCTGTATTAATTTTTTAAGGGAACATTATTTGGCTAATAAGGCATCTATTTCCAGCACCTGCACCCCACCGTTCTTGGGCCCCTCCACTCTTGGCCCAGCCCCATCACCCCATACCTCTGGGATCCTGAACATATACCTCCCCTTGCTGGGAGCACCATCCGCTGTCCCCTCCCTCTGGCTGACCCCTGAAATGCCATTTCCACCTAGGAGCTTCCTCTGAACCTACAAGCTGAGGGTTCTTGCCAAGGCATACCACTTTAAGTGGGGGTACTTTGTGGACAGTAGACCATGTCCTGCCTTAAGAGAGATCTAAAAACAGGGTTCTACCCAAGCAAAGCATCAGTGCACCCCACCCCCATCTGCCCTATTGCCTGGTTGTGCATTCTGGGAGCAACTTGTACCTTTCCTGGAATCATCCTTGGCTATGGTAATCACTTGCTTTGATTCTGCTTACTTACAGATTTCTAAGACTGTAAGCTCTAGGCAGGCAGAAGCCAGGCCCATGGTCTCCTGAGACAATGCACAGCTGGAGCAGGTGCTCAAAGCTCGTAGGAGGGAGGGACGAGAGAAGGAGGTGGCCTGTGTGCCCCTCTGCTTGGAACCAGGCTTGGGTCTCCAGGCACATCCTGAGTGAGGCGGGGGTGTAGAGGCATAGCAGCTATTTAAACACTTCTAAATTCAATTCTGATGCTGGAGTTAAAGCCCCTCCCAGGTGGTCATAAACTCATTGAAAGGGAGCTCCCTGCCTCATAGGACAGTTCATTTTATTTCCTACATTTGTATGGGAAGGCTCTTTCTTGTCTGCTGGTCCTAAAACCTGGAGTCCGCAGTTCCCTCAAAGAAGTTATTCAATGTAATTTCAAGTGGGTGTCAGTATTGAGAGTTTATGACACTGGCGTGATAGGTGGCATCGTTTCTTCCCACCAGCTTCTTTCTCCTCTCTCCTCCTCTCTCTCTGTCTCCCACCCCTTTTACCACTGATGGTCTCATCTCTGCGCGATGTGTGCGTCCCAGGCAACTGGCAGGTGGCGCCCTAGGACTGCTTGAGCACTGGTCCTTTTGGCGTTTTCTCTGTTCAAGTTCACAGTGTAGGCAAGTGTTAGCCCAATTTTTCTCTGAAACAGAAAAGTCAGGTTTTGACTGAGGAAAAAAACTCAGTAAGAACAAAAAAAAAGTAACAGTGGGAAAATCCTTTATTTCTCTTCCCTAAAGTAACAGAAACTTAGCTAGAGGGGATCTCTGAGGCCACCAGACCAGAGGTTTCCAAACCTTAGCATTACCCAAGAGGCTTTGTAAAAGTATAGGGTCCTGATCCCACCTAGACCAGGAGATTGGAACCTCTTGGGGGAAGGCCAGAAATAGGGTTTGTTTATCAGCTTCCCAGGAGACTCTGATGGCGGGGCCCATCTGGGTTCTGTGCCCATGTTGGCACCACCTGTCTGGGTTAGTGTTTCTCAAATTCGCTGCATGCAGATCACCTGGAGATCTTGCTGAACGGGGACGCCCAAGTCCGTAGGTCTGATGCAGACCTGCTACAGAGACCGTGTGGCTCCCGAAGCTTGTCCTGTTTTTACTCTGGCTCTAGTCTGCCAATCCCTGATCTAGAGTACTGAAGCCCTTCCAGGGGGTCACAAACTCACTGACCGGAGCTCCCTGCCTCCCAGGACAGTTTGTTTTCTTTCCTGCAGCTGTATGGGAAGGCTCTTCCTACCAGCTGCTGCTCCTTCTCCTGGTGGCATCTTTCCCTCCTTCTGTGCACGGATGCTGTGCTCACCATCTTCTCTTCTCCGGGTCTCGCGCCATGTTGGGTCCCCTTCCCTCAAGAATGTTACCCAGAGTGAAGCACAATGCCTTGAGTGTCTTCCCTTGGTACAGAATAGAACCCACACCACCTGTATGTCCTGCCCTCTGTGCGCTCAGGGAGGGCGTGAGCTTTCACGGGGTAGGAGCCCTTCACTCTTCTGAGTGCCCCTGTCCAATCGGGATTGACCGTACGCGGCTTATTATCTGAACAGCATGTCGCCAGAACAGACATCCTTCATGCTTCCTTTTACTCCATTTCCCCAACAGAATATGTTCTTGGTTTACCTACTTCCTATTTCTAACATTCTTAAATGTTAAAGGCCACAGGCCCAGCCATGGTTTTCTCCTGTCTCTTCCTTCTAACCCATTCTTTCTGGATGATCTCAACTGTGTCCTTGGTTTCGACCAAATCCTGAATCCTAAGACTAGCACGAGTCTCTTCTCTTATTTTCAGTGATCTCTGCTACATGCCAGGATGTCCTTGACTGCAGGTGTGCTGTGTTCAGGAGGCTCTTCATGTCAGCTGGGATTCTGGCCATCCTTGTTTATTTCAGGTGGTGGCACCCCCACCCACGGCCTCACAGAACTGGGAACCCAGCATGATCGTTTCTTCCCTTTCAATCCCTCACTTCCGAGGGGACACTGACACGTGTGTCTCTCGGTTGCTCAGATCCGTTTCCCTTCTCTTGTTGCCGCCGCCGCTGTTCAGCGCTTACCACTTCCTCCTGCCCTGCCCCTCTCCCCCTGCCCCGCCCCTCTCCTTTCCAGTTGTTTCCTTCTCTGCGGCTATAGTGATTTTCTAAAACAAGTTTGATCACATCTTACACCAGTGCTTTCCCACTGTGTAAAGCATAGGGGTGTGGGGCCTTCGTAATAAGGTCCCTACCTGGGCATGAGTTTCCTAGAGCTGCCATAACAAATTATTGTAACAGAAATTGATTCTCTCATAGTTCTGGAGGTGTTGGTAGGGTTGGTTCCTGGAGGCGGGGGGTGCTCCGAGGGAGAATCTGTTAGGAGCACATCTCCTAGTTCCTGGCCGTCTGTGATGTTCCTTGGTAGATGCATCACTGCAGTTTCTGCCTCTGCCATCACATGGCTTCTCCCCTGTGTCTCCACCTGCCCTTCACTGGATTCGTGCCCACTCTAATTTAGTGTGACCTCATCTTAACTAATTGCATCTGCAAAGACCTTATCTCCAAACAGTTCTAGTTGGACATGAATGTTGGAGGGACACAACTCAACCCACACATGCTTCCAGCCTCAGCTTTTTTTTTTATTATTAAGTCATAACTGTGTACATTAATGCATTTATGGGGTACAGTGTGCTGGTTTATATACAATTTGAAATACTTACAACACACTGGTTAACATAGCCTTCACCACACTTTCTTAATTTTTGTGTTGAGACATTTGTACTCTGCACTTAGTAGATTTGACTTGTACCCTTGTAAGCTGCACCACTGGTCAGCTCTTTGTATTTTCTCACTTGCCAACTTGCTCATTCACTTTGGTGCTCTGGAGAGGTGAGAATTTGCTAGATGGACAAGAAAAGGATTCTAGGCAGAGGAAAGAGGATACCTGAAAGGCCATGGAGGACATGAAATTTGAGCTGAGTTTTAACATAAGACTTTATTTTGAGTGCTCCACTTCTATCAAATAGATCAGTTGTTATTTCTTGTATGAGGTTTCGGTGACTCTCCCAGAGACTTTTCTGTTTCCTCAGTACTTAGTACTAATGTAGGATGGCCATAAAGTTCGTGTGCAATTTTAAGTTGCACACTATTTTAAATTGCACACGAACTTTATGGCCACCCTGCGTATTTTGTGGCTGTCACTTCTCTGTTTTGATTGTTTAATGATTGGCTTGTTCTCTTCTGGCCTGTGTGGTCTTGAGGCAGATTCTGCACCTAGTCTGTGGGGGCCCAAGTGTCTAGTCCACTCTCTGCCTGACACATAGCAGGTGCCTAGGAGAGATTTTCTGATCTGTATTTCATCTCACAAGATGAGGTCACATGCATTTTAGTAGAGGAGTTGTTCAGTCCTAACTAGATGGTTCTCGGCTCTAGATGAGGTGGAAGGGGTTTGACGTGCAGGGAAGTTGTGGGAGGTCACACCTTCCAGGTTCCTTCCATCTAGAGGTCCTGTGTCCTAATGGCAGCCTTTTTCAGAAACAGCACACGTTTTTAAAGCAGATAGACTGAATATTGTGGTTGGAACAACTGCCTGGTTCGACATTGCTCTCAAGAGTTTCTGCTGTTAGATGAGCTCAGTTCTAACTTGCACCATCATAGTGCAATCGTGGCTTTTGCAGACGCTCAGCACCTCAGACTAAGCGTCGTGTAGACGGAGCTTTTGAGGAAAGCTGTTGCCATCCGCGGATGCATTCTCAAAGCACGGTCACTTTTCCAGTGTTGCTTATTTGGTCAAAAGGATTTTAAAGACTATAATTTAAGGCTTTTTAGAGGTTCCTTTTTCAATTGAATTGATTTTACTACCTTATTACAGACTCACTGAAAGTTGCTTTTTTATTTTTAATGGGGGAGGGGAAAGAAGGTTTAATGTGGAGAAAACTAAAAGATAGGACATCGAACTACAATTCTGCAGAGGTGATCAAGGTGTGAGGATATTTTAGGAAAAAAGCAACCAGCCAGGGTGGTACCTAAGGCTTAGTGAATAGGGCACTGGCTCCATATACCGAGGATGGCAGGTTCGAACCCGGCCCTGGCCAGTCTGCAACAACAACAACAAAAATAGCCGGTTGTTGTGACAGGCACCTGTAGTCCCAGCTACTTGGGAGGCTGAGGCAAGAGAATCCCCTAAGCCCAGGAGTTGGAGGTTACTGTGAGTTGTGACGCCATATCACTCTACCGAGGGTGATAAAGTGAGACTCTCTCGCTTAAAAAAAAAACAAAAAACAGCAAACAGCCAATATGTGATGCTTTTTTTTGAGACAGAGTCTCACTATGATACCCTCAGTAGAGTGCTATGGCATCACAGCTCACAGCAACTTCAAATTCTTGGGCTTAAGCAATTCTCTAGCCTCAGCCTCCGGAGTAGCTGGGAGTACAGGCACCTGCCACAACACCCGGCTATTTTTGTTGTTGTTCTTGTTGTTGTAGTTGTTGCTGTTGTTTGGCAGGCCCAGGCCAGGTTTGAACCTGCCAGCCCTGGTATGTAGCTGGCACCCTGCCGCTGAGCTACAGGCATGAAGCCAATATGTAATACTTTCCAGTATTTGCATTTCTCACCACAGTGGACTGTGCAGAACCATCCATTGGCACTAATTATTGCACTGCTCGGGCATGTTAGCAAAATTGCCACAGACTATAAACAGTCACTTTTTAATTCAGGGGAACAGTTTGAAGTAAATGTCATTATTCAGGTTGCTTTGTAACAACTGTGATTTATAAAAATATTTCACAAGCCCAAGTTAGAAATTGTTTTCTCCCCATGCTTCCCAGAGAAAACTGCCTGGCTCTCCTGGTCATGGAAGCAGCACCCATCTGTGGCGTGCAGTTCACGTTTGTAGACTAGTGGGCACCCTTCAGAGTGAGTGAGGGTGGAGTAAGCGAACATTGCTCCTCCCTACAGGCAGCCAGGAATTAGGCAGCCAAAATGTCGCTAATCATAGCCTGCTGTGAGTGTCAGTGTGTGACGGGCACCGTGCAAATTGGGTCAGTCATTCTGAGAAACCCTGTCCCATGCCAGAGCACCACAGTGAGGCAGCTGTCTTGGGGAGGCCTTTGCCAAGTTCAGGGCCATTTGTGCTGCTGCTTTCCTCTGGGGCAGAGGTCCCCAGTGTGGGTCCATGATAGAATTAGGATAGGAATATACACGATGGCCTTGTTTATTATTCACTTTTAACTAAAATGTAATGTCAAAAAAGATTATATGTAGGCAGTTATCCATAGTGGCATTAGCCATACCTGTGAGTTTATCACCCCAGAAATCACAGATGTTTTGGAATATTGTTTACTTGTTACTACTTCAAAGTTATGGTAACTGTTAACCCATTTGTTTAGAGGCTATTTAATGTGTTAATAAAGAAGCATGTGTGAATTTTTTTTTTTTTTTTTGAGGCAGTCTTGCTCTGTTGCCCAGCCTAGAGTGCCATGGTGTCAGCCTGGCTCACAGCAACCTCAAATTCCTATGCTCAAGAGCAAGGCCTTCCAAACATGCCCAGCTAATTTTTCTATTTTCAATAGAGACAAGGTCTTGCTTTTGCCCCAGTTAATTGAGAACTCCTGAGCTCAAGCACCCAGTTTGGCCTCCCAGAGTGCTAGGATTACAGGTATGAGCCATTGCACCCAGCCTGTTTTCAATATTTTGAGTATATTAATGAGAACCATTTCCTTTTTGGAGCTATAGTATAACTTAGGGTCTAAAAAAATTATTTTTCATGAAAAACAAGGAAAGACTAAGGAACTTTTACCAAACCAAGGAGATGATGTCACCCTAGTGGATATGCTGGATAGGATCTGGGTGTAGAAAAAGAGCAGTGATGGATTGAAATCTAAATGAAAGCCTGAGTTGACTTTATAGCGATGTGCTGATGTCGGCTCTGGTCTTGATAAGTACATGGGACATTCCGCACTGTCTCTGCAACTTTTCTGTGCTTTTGGAATTACAGTGAGGGCCGTGGTGTGGGATCTGCTACCCACTCCCAGAGATGCTTGGGGTGAGGGGTTCATGTCACCTTGAGGTCATTATGGTCTCTGTCAGTTACAGCTCTGAGAAACTGTGAAGTTAGACCAGTCCAAAGGTAAGAAGTTCTCCAGAGCAGCAGTGTCATTTAGAGTGTATTAGCCTGGTTCTGGGTCAGAGGGGACAGGGGTCATATTCTGCTTCTCACCAGGTCTCTGAGCTGGAGCCAGGAACTGCTCTGAGCTCCTCTTCTTTCCCCTTGTGAAGTGGAGCCATCCACACAGGACGTGTCAGGGTTGTTGTGAAGACTAAAGGTCCCGTGCCCACCAAGCTAGCTCTCTTATTGGTTCACCTGGAATGTTTTAGTGCCTCGCACCTGCCAGGGCCCACACTAAGCATTTCTGGTAAATTATCCCCTTTAATCTTTCTGACACTTGCATGACATGACCATTTCATGGATAGGGAAATGAAAGGTCAGAGGCTCAGTGTTCTCACTGCCCAAGGTCCATGGTCTTCCTAAATCTTTTCTCAAGGCCAGGCCTTTCCCTAGCGCCCAGTAGAGCTGGTTACCAGGCTGCACCCCACATCCAGATGCTGTCCTCACAATTCTGTTGCCTGTTGTGGTTGGCTTCTCAGGACCCCACCTCGTCCAGCCGTAAAATCAGGGTGTTGGACTGTCCTCCAGGTCTGTTCTAGGACTGAAGGTTCGTTCTGCATTCTGTGAATTTAATTACTTCTTTCAGCTGTTTTATTGGAATCATTCCTAGATCACTGAAGCCAACATTTTTCTAATTTGTTTTGGGTGAAGTTATTTATTTATTTTTGGCATTATCCCAGATTCCAAAAAGGTAAACCAGAGAATCCTAAGCCTCAGATGCCTCTTAAGACCATAAAAATTAAACCCAGCAAAAGCCATTGTGATGTTTACTGATATGTACCTGTTCTTTAATTGGGATTTTGTTCGGAGATTACTGGGAATCATGGGAATAATTTTATTTTCCCTTTTCCTTCTATGATTAGAAAGGAGAAGTCATGTATCACCACATAGTTGCCAGTTATTTCAAATTAATGTCTGTTGAAGAAAAAAAGATAGTTACCAGTGTGGAGTAATCCCTAGAGAAGTGAATTTAGCCATAAGAAGTCATTTAGGTAACAAGCTCAATTTCCACAAGTGCTGTAAGCACACACATTTGTCTCAAAGTGAGTAAGAATGAGCGGAGCTCTCGGCGCCGTGGGTGGCTGTAGTGTATGTGTTGGCAGGGGCGGGGAGAGGTCCGTTAATCCCATGGCTCCTCTCTCCTCTGCAGTTTTTCCCCTACATCCTGTTGCTGTTCGCAATCCTCCTGTACCTGCCCACTCTGTTCTGGCGTTTCGCAGCTGCTCCCCATCTCTGCTCTGACTTGAAGTTCATCATGGAAGAGCTTGACAAAGTTTACAACCGTGCAATTAAGGCTGCAAGGAGTGCACAGGACCTCGACCTGCGAGATGGAGCCTGCCCAGTCCCAGGTGTCACTGAGAACGTAGGGCAAAGGTAACTTAGCCCCAGCAGGCAGCTCGTCAGCTTTGCAGTACCAGTTGTCTGCCCTTCTCCTGCCAGCCTAGACCTAGAGTTGGGCTGGGAGCAGGAAGGGTGTCATCTACCTAGTGACGGCTCATGGGAGCCAGGGATACTCGCTTTCCCTAGATGTCACCCTTACCCTTCGGTCTCAGCACCTGTCTTCTGTCCCAACTCCCTCCTTTGTTGAGTGAAAATCATTCTCTCATCTCCTGAAATGTCCTCATGGGGGAGCTGCCCAAGGTACTATGTGAAGCTTGCTTGCTTTGATCGATTTACTCCTTAATGAAGAAGCAGAGAGGATTTCCCAGCAACTGAACTTAGAGAAAGGATGTGAAAGAAATGGGAAATAAGTGAGTAGTGCCTTGCCTGGAACATTCTCCTTCTAGTCCTTGTTACCAATAATAGGAAAAGTAATATGAATAGCTGTTAGTTTTTGAATGCACTGATAGATCCCAGACACTGTGTTGAGTGCTTTACGTACATTACCTCATTTAACCCTCAGAACAACATTATTAACTAAAGGCATTTATTTACCTCCCCTTCCTCTTTTTTCCCAGATGAATTGCTACCCTACAGCTGCAGATGGGAGAAGGGGACCTGAGCTGTGTCTATCAGGCCCTCACCTGCTGAGCTGTCCCCACCTCCTGCCTGTAGGAAGCATAGACAGAGCTGGGCTGAAAACTTCTTTACCTTATTCTGCATATTTAGTGGAAAATCACAGTTTAACCAAAAAGAAAGGCAGTTCCTATTCAGGAACTAATCCATTTAACAAACATTTAGCACTTACTAAGAATTCCCAAATATTAACTCATTAATTAAGCCATCTTTAAAATGTGAAGGAAGAAAGTATTTTGTTATTCCTTTCTTCCTTTTCTTTTTTTTTTTTTTCCTAACCTGATTTTATTCTCTAATAGTGTAATGAAGTAATAGGTAGTCAGGTGCGGGTGTTTTGAGATTTTTAGTGTGACATTGGTAGGTGTGTTTATGCTTTTCATAATAGATGGTCTTGGCGAATGTCTTAAGTTATTTTTGTTTCCTTTTCTTTTTAGTTTGTGGGAGATATCTGAAAGCCATTTCAAGTACCCAATTGTGGAGCAGTACTTGAAGACAAAGAAAAACTCTAATTATTTAATCATCAAGTACATCAGCTGCCGGCTGGTAACCCTCACCATTATACTGTTAGCCTGTGTCTACCTGGGCTATTACTTCAGCCTCTCCTCACTTTCAGACGAGTTTGTGTGTAGCATCAAGTCAGGGATCCTGAGAAATGACAGCACCGTCCCTGACCAGTTTCAGTGCAAACTCATTGCAGTTGGCATCTTCCAGTTGCTCAGCTTCATCAACTTTATAGTGTATGTCCTGCTGACCCCTGTGGTCATCTACACGCTGTTTGTTCCATTCAGACAGAAGACAGATGTCCTCACGGTATACGAAATCCTGCCTACCTTTGATGTTCTACATTTCAAGTCTGAAGGGTACAACGACTTGAGCCTCTACAATCTTTTCTTAGAGGAGAATATTAGTGAGCTCAAGTCATACAAGTGTCTTAAGGTACTGGAGAATATTAAAAGCAGTGGTCAGGGGATCGACCCACTGCTACTCCTGACCAACCTGGGCATGATCAAGATGGACGTTGTTGATGGCAAAACCCCCAAGTCTGCAGAGACGGTGGGAGAGGAGCAGGGGAACCGGATGGCAGAGCTCAAAGGTAGGGTTAGTGTTACCGGGCGGAGGCTGCCAGAGCCCACACAGTGATTTTATAGCAGCCTTTTAGCAGTACTGACAGCTTTCCCCTGCCCATCAAGTGTGATCTCAGGTGGAACCCCTCAGTATGGGGAAAGATGGGGAAACCCCAAATTTCCAAAGAAGAAAAACATTTTGCTTCCACGGGAGGTTCTGTCTTCCTTGGCTCACCCTCTGTGTCATACCCTGCCTCTGAAGCCAGCGCTCCTCCCTGGTGTCTTTCTTGTTTGTTTTTGTCTTGTCTTACTGGCTTCTCTCTGTGCACCCCTGACCTTCATGCCTATTGTTCTCTGATTTTCTCTTTCAAAATGGACTGGAAGTTTGTTGATTTATTTTATTTTTTATTATTTGGGATTCATTGAGGTTACAAAGAGTTAGGTTACACTGATTGCATTTGTTAGATAAAGTCCCTCGTATAATTGTGTCCTGCTCACAAGGGGTGTGCCATACACTGTGGCTCCCCAACCCCGTGCCTCCTCCCCGCTCCTTACTTGCTCATTCTGCCACCCTCCCCACTTGTATTAGCTCATCACTGCCTTCATATTGGAACTGAGTACATTTGATTCTTCTACATTCGTGTGGTGCTTGACTAAGAAAATGTGTTCTGCTTCCATGCAGGGTAATACAAAAGATGTAGGTCTCCATCTTTCTTAATGGCTGAATAGTACTCCATGGTATACACATACCACAACTTGTTAACCCATTCCTGGGTTAGGGGACATGTAGGCTGTTCCCACATTTTGGCGACTGTAAATTGAGCTGTGATAAACAGTCTAGTGCAAATGTCCTTATGATAAAAGGATTTTTTTTCTTCTGGATAGATGCCTAGTAATGGAATTGCAGGATCAAAAGGGAGGTCTAATTTGAGTTCTCTGAGGGTTCTCCATACTTCATTCCCAAAAGGCTGAATTAGTTTGCAGTCCCACCAGCAGTGTAAAAGTGTTCCCTTTGCTCCACATCCATGCCAGCTATCTGCAGCTTTGAGACTTGGTGATGTGGGCCATTCTCACTTGGGTTAGGTGATATCTCAGGGTAGTTTTGATTTGCATTCCTGAGATGATTAGGGAGGATAAGCATTTTTTCATGTTTTTAGCTATTTGTCTGTCTTCTTAAGAGAAGGTTCTATTTATCTCCCTTGCTCAGTGATAAATGGGATTGTGGGGTCTTTTTGTTGTTGATTAATTTGATTTCTTTATAGATCCTAGTTATCAAGCTTCTGTCCGATTCATGATATGCAAATATCTTTTCCTATTCTGAAGGTTGTCTGTTTGCTTTGGTTGTTGTTTCCTTAGCTGTAGAAGCTTTTCAGTTTAATTAAGTCCCATTTGTGTATTTTTGTTGTTGCAAATGCCATAGACGTCTCCTTCATGAAATCTTTCCCCAGGCTGATATCAAATGTTTTCCCCACAGTTTCTTTGAGGATTTATCCATCTTAAATTAATTTTTTTAAGTAGTGAGAGGTGTGGGTCCAGTTTCAGTCTTTACATGTGGTTATCCAGTTCTCCCAACACCATTTGTCAAATAGGGATTCTTTTCCCCAGTGCATGCTTTCATTTGGTTTATCAGAGATCAGATGGCTGTAACAGGTTAGTCTCACCTCATGGTTTTCTATTTGGTTCCAGATGTCTATGTCTCTTTCTGTGCCAATACCATGCTGTTTTGGTCACTACGGCTGTGTAGTATTAGCCGAGAGTCTGGTAGGCTGATACCCCTGGCTTTGTTTTTATTACTAAGAATTGCCTTGGCTCTACCGTGTTTCTGTTGGTTCTATAGAAAACGAAGAATTTTTTTTTCCAAATCCTGAAAGTATGATGTTGGTATTTTAATAGGGATTACATTGAATCTATAGGTTGCTTTGGGTAGTATAGACATTTTCACAATGTTGATTCTTCCCAACCATGAGCATGGTATGTTCTTCCATTTGTTAATATCTTCTGGTAATTGGTTTTGTAATTTTCTTTGTTGAGGTCCTTTACCTCTTCTGTTCTGTATATTCTTAGGTATTTCATTTTTTTTTTGAAGCTACTGTGAAGGGAATTGTGTCCTTAATTAGCTTCTCATATTGGTTGTTACTGGCATATACAAAAGCTACTGATTTATGGACATTGATTTTACACCCTGAGACATTGCTGTACTTTTTGATCAGTTCCAGGATTTTTGACTCTTTGGGGTTCTCTAAGTATAAGATTATATCATTGGCAAAAAGCAAGAGTTTGATCTCCTCTGCACGAATTTTGGATGCCCTTTATTTCCTTCTCTTGCCTGATTGTATTGGCTAGAACTTCCAGCACTATGCTGAATAGTAGTGATGATAGAGGACAACCTTGTCTGGTTCCAGTTCTAAGTGGAAAAGCTTTCCGTTTTACTCCATTCAGTATAATATTAGCTGTGGGTTTGTCATAGATGGCTTCGATCAGATTAAGAAATGTGAATGTATATATGATCTATGTGTTTATGATTTAATAAAAATAAATATATAAAAAGTTAATTCTAGTTAATAGCAAATGAAAGGATACAGCTTGGAAAAAAAAAAAGAAATGTGCCACCTATGCCTCTATTCTTAAGTGTTCTAATTAGAAAAGGATGCTGAATTTTATCAAATGCTTTTTCTACATTGCTTGAGAGGATCATATAGTCTTTATTTTTGCTTCTGTTGATATGGTGAATTATGCTTATGGATTTGGGTATGTTAAACCAGCCTTGCATCCCTGGGATGAAACCTACTTGATCATAATGAATGATTTTTTTAATGTGTAGCCATAATCTATTGGCTAGGATTTTATTGAGAATTTTTGCATCCATATTCATTAGTGAAATTGGTCTAAAGTTCTCCTTTTTAGTTGGGTCTTTTCCTGGTTTTGGTAGCAGAATAATGTTTGTATCATAGAACATGTTGGGGGAAGATTCCTTCCTTCTCAATTTTTTGGAATAATTTCTGCAGTATGGGAATAAGCTCTTCCTTGAAGGTTTGATGGAATTCTGGTGTGAAGCCATGTGGACCAGGGCTTTTTTTTTTGTTGGGAGATTTTTTATTGTTTCTTTGATCTCAGTTCTTGAAATTGGTCTGTTCAGGAGACCTATTTCTTCTTGCATAAGTCCAGGGAGAGGGTGTGAATCTAGGTATTGATCCATTTCCTCCACATTGTCAAATTTCTGGGCACAGCATTTCTTGTAGTATTCAGAGATGATCTCTGTATCTCTGTGGCATCTGTTGTTATTTCCCCTTTATCGTTTCTGATTGAGGTTATTTGAGATTTTACTTTTCTGTTTCTAGTTAATCTGGCCAAAGGTTTATCGATTTTATTTATTTTTTTGAAAAACCAACTTTTTGTTTTGTTAATTTTCTGGATGATTATTTTGTTTTCAGTTTCATTAATCTCTGATTCAATTTTGGTTATTTCTTTTCTTCTGCTGGGTTTGGGATTAGATTGTCCTTCTTTTTCCGATCCCATAAGATGGTTCGTGAATTTGTTGATGCATGCTCTTTCTGTTTTTTGAACGTAGGCATCCAATGTGATAAATTTCCCCCTTAAGACTGCTTTTGCTGTATCCCACAGGTTTTGGTAACTTGTGTCTTCATTGTTTTTATACTTGAGGAATTTTATGATTTCTTCTTTTATTTCTTCCTGAACCCAACTATCATTCAGCATAAGGTTGTTTAATTTCTAAGTCTTTGTGTGAGGATGAACATTAGGCTAAAAAGCAAAATGTGGTAATGCAAAGAATATGAGAGAGATTTTTAGCAGAAGTTGCTTAGCATTGATAATTTTTGCCACCCTTCTGTCTTAAATATTTATTTTCAATTTTGGCAGGTCTGGACCTACAGAGTGAAACTAGAGCAAATAATGGAGAGAAGAATGTACGACAGAGACTTCTGGATTCTTCTTGCTGATGATTTTTTCTCTCAAACTTCAAATCTGTGACTTCTGTAACATGGGATTTATTTTAGTTAAAGTAGCCCTGTTGGGTTCACAGCTGATTTGCAGTAAATGGTTTTCAGTAGGCGTCTTGTTGAGTCCCTAAGGAAAATGTTATGGAAGAATGGTGTATGAACTTCCCAGAAGAAGTGACTCGGAGATAGGTAACCCACAGCAAGCATACCTGTGTGAGTCCTCATCACATGAAAAGTGGTAGGACACGGATGAGTAGCCAAGAGAGGCAGCCCCTTGAGAGCCTCAAGAAACATCTTTCTGGACCCATGGTGCTATGAGACCCAGAGCTGCTAGAGAGCGAGCACTCTGGGAGATTGATTTTATAAAGTAATAATAAACAAGTCAGGATGTAATTTAACATGAATCTCTTATGTGTTCCAATGACTATAGGATGAGAAAAGCATTTACTGGCTCACAGGTCGACCATTTCTTAGCAGTGTTAAACTGGGTGTGAGTCTGGTGCCTTGGCTCTTGCACACTCAGGCTCTCTTTACACTGACCTATCTGTTTGGCTGATGAACTTGCACACACTATACACATAACCACTGTTTGCTGTACTCTGCCCTGAAGGGCAGAAGTCCCTTGCATTGCTCTGACTGAAAATGTAGTTAAGGAGATGGAATCGAAAGGATGTTCAGGCTGGATGTGGTGGCCCACCCCTGTATCCTAGCACTTTGGGAAGCTAAGGCGATCAGATTTTGGAGCTCAAGAGTTTGAGACCCGCCTCAGCAAGCGTAAGACCTTGTTCTCTACTAAAAATAGAAAAACTAGCTAGACCCAGTGATGGGAGCCTGTAGTCCCAGTTACTGGGGAGACTGAGGCGGGAGGGTCACTTGAGCCCAAGAGATTGAGGTTGCTGTGAGCTGTGTGATAAATGAAAGCCACATTTTTTCTGAAAGCTAATGATAAATGATGTCACATCACTCTAGGGTGACAGAGTGAGACTGTCTCAAAAAAAACCAAACAAGGGATGCTCACAGTGGCTTCAATTCAGGAAAGAATGCTTCAAAAAGAGCCCCATCAAGAAATCTGAATTTGCAGAAGTTAATCTAGTCACTTTCAAAATGTTTTCTACAGGATATTCTTCTGTTATCAAAGGCATTTGGAGCAAAATTTTACTTAATCAGATTAACAGAACCTAGAATATATAAAGTAAGGGACATTTGCACATACGTGATATTGTTGTGCTTTTTATGGTATGCTTGGAGTCGGAACAACCGAGAAATTTATGTTGTTCATATTTAAGCACGACTTTAAAAATTCATTTTAATTTATTCAGTGTTAGAATTGAGGCCATTTGGTAAGAACATTCTAGCATTGGTGGAGAATTATAGAATAAAGGTTACAAATGGCTCGATGAGACAAATGCAGACGTCATTCATAAACATTTAAGGCTGACAGAATATGTAGAACACCATTCCTAATTCTGACCATGTAAATAGATCGATGTTCATGTTTTATACAAAAAAGAAATCTTTAACATCTATGGACTCTCACATTTTATTCTTAGACAGTTTATAACACATAGCTTAAGTGAATAATCCTCAGGAACCACAAAGTTTACTTTTGACTCTTAGGGCAGCTATTGTAATCAAATTACTGTGTTGGGAAGGGCAGAAGTTACCTAAGTTGCTGTCTGCCTTTCAGAATTTTGAGAAAAGCAAAATTTATTTGTTCTTCTGTGAGAGTTTCTGAAAGCTAGTGATAAATATCAAGGTTGTAATCAGTGCTTTAAATTATTCTCTATTACATGATATTTATTACTGTTGAATTATAATGTGGCTTAGAAATTACAGTAACCTAAATAATTGATTTTGCTACATTTTTATATCATCGTATCTGAGATGTTTCATCTCAGTTCTGCACACTGACTTCTTTTTAAAAGTTGAAAAGATTTATGAAATATATTTTTCTAGAATATGTTTTTTTTGTTTCTTTGTTCTCAAAGGGCTTCATCTTCCCTGTAGACTACCCCTGGTTCATATTTTGAAGTGGTAGAAATGGGTGTTTTATTCTAGGAGACCAAGATCCCTCCAAGCCCCACCACACATAATTCTTTTATCAAGGGTTTGTATAATTTGGCTCCCTAATGTCCAGGAGGGTCTGTGATGTCCCAGGCACCTATAATAGGCTGGGTGCATCAATAAGAATAGGCAGGTGCCATCTTTGAGGACTTCAGAGTCAAGGAGAAGGCACAGCCACAGAAAAGGCTCTGCTCGGGAACGCTTATCAAATGCTGTATGCTCTTGGGAGACATGGTATTTTTTTTTTTCTCTCCCTCTTGTAGTTTCTGTAACAGATGGTTTTGAGTCTAGTTATAATTTTTCCTAGAGGCAGATGACCCTGTTAAGGTTCTTTAGCCACATGAAGTCTGGGCAGACCAATCATAGTGATTTTGAACAGTAAGGGCTCCGGTTGCCTTTGGAATCATACTTGCAGAGAATAGGGATGGGGAGAACACTCCTGGTGGGTACTCAGAGTTGCTGATTAGTAACAGGACTAAGATGGATGTCTAGAGATACATTTCTATTTGGAAAAAATTACTGTTAGGAAAGTTAACTCTTCTATCCACTGTGAGTTGTTGGCTTGGAGGACGACTTTTGAGGAGCCAGTTTCCTGGGGGTGGGAGGAATGAATGCTTTTGTAAAATTCTCATTGCTTTATAAAATGGAACAGGTAGATCTTAAATGACCCCTCCTCAGTTACTGTGTTTCCTGCTCACATCTCCCTAGTAAACCACTGTAAGGCTGCTGAACCAGGCTTATAGCAACAGTGCTGCAGCTAGAAAGGACAGACCGTTCTGTTCTGAAAGAAGTGTTTCCCCAAACCTTAAATTTTACACAGGGACAGAGAGAGACCTCCGGTGTAGAGGTTCCTAAACTTTGAGGGGTTACAAGCCTCCTTACAAATATTTTTAGAGCTGTGGATGCTCTCCTCACACACACACACACACACACACATTTAATGTGTCTGCAGAGGTGATGATAGTCTTTATCGGGCTGAGGAAGCCGCAGGGCAGAGAACCTGGCTCCCTTTGCTGTTGAGAAACTCCTTCCAGCTGTAAGACTGAGCTGTATGTTTGCTTAGTTAAGTCATGTTTGCATACCGTGGAGGGAACTGTTCCTTTTGAGTAACTGCCTTTATTTTCTAGAGTGAGATTGAACAGGGTCAGTCAGAGACAGAGTAGAGCGGCAGGCCTAGAATGACCAGGCAGCCTCGGTGGACCGCTGTTTTCTCCCTGGCCACGAGGCGTGATCTTACAGGTTCAAGTTAATTGTGCCTGCTCAGCATGTCTGGAATATGGGGAGGATGGGCATAACACTTATAAAATGCCTTGTCCTGCTTTACAGTTGTGCTGTGCACAGGTCTCGTTTGTATGAATAGGCTTTGTTGGGAGAAGCTGCCTGTGTCCTGCATACTGCCTGGCCACACGGCAGGCAGTCAGGTCAGCTGTGAGAGGCGGATGGTTAGACTCTTTTAAATGTGTTCATGTTTGGTTTATTTCACTTGTGGTCAGTCCAGGGTCCATGAGAGATCTGTGAAGCTGGGAGTCTTTATCTGCTACTATAGCACAAGCTCCTAAATTAACAGTGCCTGGTGTAGACTAGGCATTCTGTAAATATTTGTTGAATGAATCAACAAATAAACTGTTAGGATAAATCCTTGTTTGTTGTCAAGTGTGATTTGATTTTAAAAGGCAAATGGTCCCCTGGGACAGAAGAGGATAGGAGGTCCATTTAGACACTTGGTAGAGAGAGGAATAGTTCTGCAAATAAATAGTTTTCCACATTAGGGATTGTCCTGTGGAGCAAGTCATGACCATTTCCCAAGTTCAATACAAGGTCAACTTTGACTTGTAGTCATTAAGGAAATTGAAGTTTTAAAGGTCCCAGTCTCAGTAATTTCCCAGAATAAACCTCTTGGAAGGGATGTTGATTGAAATGTGCAATTATCAGTAACTGAGGGAAATGAGATGAAATGGCTCCTTCTGAGCAATCATTGGCATTTTGGCACTGTTTTTCACGAGTAAAGTAAAACCTTTAAAAAGATTGACAAGAATGATACTGTGTCGTATGTGGGATATAATAGATGTTAATTTGTGATTGGTTGTCTTGCCTACTTCAAATGAAATGTATCATGTCTGTGTGTTCTTTTAGCTGTAAAAATACTTTGTCACTAAAGCATGCAGTTTAATTAGTGATTGTTCTTTAAGTTTCTGAAAGCTATGGAAGTTTCTCATGCCTGGACTGTTTTCTTTTACCCTGCCCCCCAGAGGGGAGAAAAAGTCCTTGCAGAATTCTACAGTGTTACAAAAACTGAAGCCATCAGCTGCTCTTTAAGAAGTTGGCTTTTTAAAAGCACGATAATTACAACTTAATGGTATTCTGTAAAGTGGTGCTTTAGGCATGATTTAAATTCTTTTTCATGACCAACTTTCTCTAAAACTTTTAAAGGAAAACATACATTCTTTTGCTGTGTCTCTTATAAGAATGCTGCCAACAGATGAAAAATGACTTTACAAAATCAGACCATCTTGGTTTTGTTTCCACAAAGATCCAAGATGAGAACAAATCAGTGTTAGAAATAATCCTTAAAAAAATACAAGAATCTTGAAAGCTCTGCATTTTGGTGGTCATCACTACTGTAGTTCATGTTTCTATGAACAAAGTCACTTAGCCATGGTCTGTCTCCTGGCCATGCTTACTTTCATTTAAAAGAGCGGGCTAGGGTGGCACCTGTGGCTCAAAGGAGTAAGGCGCCAGCCCCATATGCAGGAGGTGGCGGGTTCAAACCCAGTCCCGCCCCCCCCATAAAAAAACTGCAAAAAAAAAAAAAAAAAAAACCCTAAAAGAGCAAGCTAAAGGCTGAAGATCAAGGCTGCTATGTCTATAGATAAAGACAAGATGATGTTTTGGTTCTGCACTGTTTGTATCCACCTAAATAAAACTTCTTTGAGTAATGAAAAATGTCTTGGTACTTCTTGCCCTCCCTTTAAGGAGAGTCATTTTATGTAAGACATAATAGGAGATGAGTCCCAGAACGTCCTGAGGCTCATTTCTCTCTGCTGGACACATAGCATTTAGTAGACTCCATTGCTACTTGCTAAAATCCAGCTGGCGGTAACTAAAGGAAGAAAGTCCTTGATTGAGGGCCCACAGAGTCTGGAATTTCTAAAGCAGAGATCACATGCTTTCTGATTGAGGATTGTTTGCCTCAGCTGGGGAAGAAGAAATAGGGACCGTGTGCTCTAAACATGAGTTGGCCTGCCCAGCTCTCTCGAGAGGACTCCTTTATACAATGGTTAATTAGTGCAATTTACTGTCGTGGGTAATCAGAGCCATGCAAAATCTTAGTATAGTGCCTGGTATCTATTAATAGTAATGGCAGGCACATCCGGGAACCTTGGATTATGCTCCATAACAAACTATTGCAAACTTTAGCAGCTTAAAACAATACACGTTTATAATCCCACAGTTTTCTGGGTAGGGAGTCAAGACAAGCTGAGCCGGGTCTTCTGCTCAGAGTCCCAATGCTGCAGCCAAGATGGAGGCAGGTTCTTTCTCATCTGGAAGCTTGACTGGGGAAGGAGCTGCTTCTAAGCTTCCTCAGATTTTTGGCAGAATGAGATGGGGTCTGGCTCCATCACCTGGGCTGGAGTGCTGTGGTACCTCATAGCTCACTGCAGCCTCAAACTCCTGGGCTCAAATGATCCTCTTGCCTCAGCCTTCTGAGTAGCTGGGACTACCTCATGCATGGATAATTTTTTGAAAACTTTTTATGGAGATGGGAGTGTCACTATGTTGCCTAGACTGATCTCAAAACTCCTGGGTTCAGGCAATCTTCCCTCATTGGCCTCCCAAGAGCTGTTATTAGAGGCATGAGTTACCACACCTGGCCTAGAATTCATTTTTATTAACTCAAAACAACTGATTAGAGACCTTAATCACATCTGCAAAATCCCCCCACCTATACATATTCCGATGGAATCAGGTCAGAGGTCTCCGCACACTGCACGGGCAGGGCATTGCAGGGCACCTTGGATTCTGTCTGCCACAGGAGTTATCGTGTCCCCGCCCATCTGGGAGACCTGTAGTGCATCCCCCACTCTGCCTCTCTGCTGCAGCACCTGCACTGTCCTTTAAAGGCCTCTGCTCAGGTGCTCTTCTCTGTCCCCCTGCCCTGTCCCTTCTATTTAGATAGAACTCAGCTCCAGCATCCCCTGCAGTAGGTTCTCCTGAGTTGCCTGTCCTCGTTCCCTGATTTGGATGCCCCTCCTGTGCTTGGCATTGCCTACAGCCTCAGTGCTTCATGCTTTGCAGAGTCATGATGGACCTGTCTCCCCAGCCTGGGAGGTCCTTGAGACAAGGCAGCTCTGTTCTCTTCCTGTACTCCCAGCACCTGGTACACAGCCCAGTGGGAGATGAGAGAGCATCAGATTAGATTGGAAGTGAATTCTCCCTAGGCCCATCGTCCATCTCCACCACCACCCTTTCCATTTTGCCCAACTTGACATGGCCAAGAGCAACTCTTACTTCCGTCTGCCATTTCAGTAATTGAGAGCTTAATGCCGGCCTTTCTGAAACACTGGCAAGGAACTCTCCCTGTGTTTTTACCATCTTCACTCATGCTAACTTACCTCTGAGTAGTCTCATTTCCTTTCTAAGGGTTCTCACACACCCCACCTCATCTAATTTGAACCCCACCATTGGGTGTGCTATTGATGTGAGATACTGATGTCACTGGAGTAAGAAGAGACACCTTTTCTGTTCACAATTCGTGTTCATCCAGGAAAGAGGCTTATCATGTGCTGTTCTCCCTCACTCCAGACCCAAGGGTGGGGGCAGGGGAGGGGGGAGAGAAGCTGAGCTGAAGCTGTGACCTGTGCCCTTCCTGAAGGAACCACATTACAGTAATAAACTGCAGAGTTGAGAGAATTTGCCTGTTCAAACCCCTCTGTCTTCCCCTCCCCCCTCAAATAATGCACTTCCCTCCTTGGAAGAGAAAGAGTGATGCTGCTTTGTGGGAGCCTAGAGACCTGGGCAGACCCTCCAGGAGGGAGAAGCAGATCAAGGCCACAAATGAAGGAAAACCAAAGCACATCTTCCAAGAGCCTGTTCCACTGTCTCCTGTGCCTTTTCTTAAACACATGGATATAAAAAAAACAAAAGAAACTAAATGCCCATCAAAAATTACTTCCAAATCCCCAGAAATGAAATTTGCATGATCTCAGGAAGCAGAGTCTAATAATAGAAACTGAATTTTCACAGAAACTTCAGGAATGTAGAAGGAAATGTGTGTGAGGGTAATTTCAGAGGTAAAGAGACCCATAAAGATTTTAAAATTCCATCTCATATGTTCGTTTTGAATATCAGCACTGTCTCTTAGGCAGGGAGCATTGTTAAGTACAAAGGCCCTTGAGGTTTCTTCTTTTTTATTTGTTTAACCATCTGTCTAAGTACCTCTTGAGATAAGGGAAGCTTCCTTTAACAACAACAACAACAACAACAAAGAAATTGCCCAATGATAAAGAGATACATAAGGTGATTTTGAATTTTCTATAGCCACATAGGATGAGTGTAATTAATGTTAATGATTACTTTAATATATTCAAAATATTTCATCATGTAATCAACATTAAATATTGAGATTTTTCTCTTATTCTAAACTTTTGAAATTCAGTTTGTATTTTTACTTACAACACATCTCATTTCAGACTAGCTGTATTTAAAATAATAGCCCCATGTGGCTAGTGACTACCTGTGGAACAGGATAGATCAAAACAGAGTGTTTACACAAGTCCATCCCCACCTACTGACAGTAATGCTGTCACTGTCCCTGTGTATCTGCCAATCCAATGTCTTTCTTCTGTCCTGGCATTCTTTCCCTGGAATCTATTTCCTTTCTGAAAGACTATCCCTCTAAGCAGAATTAACTGGGAGCATTCTGCTTTCTTGACACTCATCAAGTTTGCGCAGACTTTCCGCTGCTCACACTAAGAGGCACATTAAATACCTCCTTCCTGTGAAGCAGTTGTAATCTGGAATAAGAGCTGGAGAAAGCTGCTGGCTGCTTTCCCAATCCCTACACTACCCTGCCTTCTCCTTATTGTAGCTTAATGGTTTTGTTTTGTTTGGGGGTGGTGGTATTTGTCCTTGTTCTCAAACAGCTCTGTTAATTTTAGGCATCTTAGTGCCTTCTTAGTAGAGTTTGTTTGTTTGTGACAGAATCTCACTCTGTCGCCCTTGGTTAGAGTGCTGTAGCATCACAGCTCACAGCAATCTCAAACTCTTGGGCTTAAGTGATTCTCTTTCCTTAGCCTCCCAAGTAGCTGGGACTACAGCCCACCACATGCCCAGGTATTTTTTGTTGCAGTTGTCATTGTTTAGCTGGCCCCGGGCTGAGTTCGAACCCGCCAGCCTCACTGTATGTGGCTGGCATCAGAACTACTGTGCTGCAGGTGCAGAGCCCTTAGTAGAGTTTGTTAAAGAAAAATAATTCAGTGACACTTGTTAAAGCATGGCAAAGCAAACTTTTATTCAGAACCCTCACAATAGGTACACGGACCTATTTTGAAGTGAGCGAGAGAGATTGGGCTCACCTCTGAATACAGCCTGGGTAAGTGGGAATTAAAAGGCAAGAAGTGGGGAGGGGATGTCAGTAGATGGAAAATGAGTTAAGAGGAATTATCAGAGGTCAGGGGGATTCTGGCTAAACTGATCTAACAGGATTCTTGCTGAAGACAGGCCAGAGTGAGCAGATACCACTTGGGGAGTGGTGGAGGATGAGGAATCTGACCAGATACCCATGATGGGGGTGTGTGTACTAAAACTGGATTCTACAAGGAAGTTCACAGATTGGAGAGGAGTTCAGGAGCCCGACTAAAGTTTGGCCAAGTAAAGCCTCTTTGCCAAACTCCCCACCCCAGCCTAAGTCTAGTAACATGCTGAGCACATAGCAGGTTGAAAGGAGATGGGCGAGAGCTGAAAGAAAGTCAATGTGTAGGGCAGTGGTTCTCACCCTTCCTAATGCCGCCTAATGCCATGACCCTTTAATACAGTTCCTCATGTTGTGGTGACCCCCAACCATAAAATTATTTTCATTGTTACTTCATAACTAATTTTGCTACTGTTATGAATCGTAAATGTAAATATCTGATATGCAGTATGTATTTTCATTGTTACAAAGGGGTCACGACCCACAGGTTGAGAACCACTGGTGTAGGTGATAAAGTATGTTTCGCCCCTCTGAAAGCAAACTACAGGTGCTGGAGGTCATTCTGTGTCCTTCAGCCAGACCCTTGATGGAGACAGGGAAGGCAGCATAATAGACGCACGTGGTAGAGTCCCCCCCCAAAGAGTTATCCTCCCAAACAAGCTGGCTACATCACAGACCCTCACTGCCAGAATGGAGACGTATCTGTACCCTACATGTATGCCCCACCTCGGTGCTCGCTCCACTGTATGGTACCTTGGTCCAGGCCTGCAGTCTATTCCAGGTGATCGGTCCCCCCACTGGGCCCCAGGACAGTCTCAGTGCAGCACATCAGCTGGAAAACTGGGCTTCTCACCAAGCCTGTGAGTCAGCTCTGAGTATCCACCCATCGAGTGGCACACAGAGCCAAATGTTGACAGTTTTTCCCTAGATGGGAGGCTTTCATTAGGAAAAAACCACCATGACCTTTAACTCTGTTTACTTGAAAAATGAGGTCCATTCATTCATTCAACAAAGGTCGATCCAAACACCTGCTCTATCTGGCAATGGGTATATAGAGGTAAACATGGAGTTTCCTGGGAATGATGGTGGCAAAATGGAGGGGAAGGCCAAGGTAGATTAAGACTTTGTTTCCATCTATAATGTCACCTCTGAGCCATTTGCCCAGTGAGGGGCTCAGATTAAACAACCCCTAAAGTCTACTGGCCTGTGCCTCTGGGACGCACGTCATGTTCTAAAGTGTCCCGTAGTAGATTCCCTGGAGCCCACCTGGAAGGAAGGAAATTAGTATTTGTTGAACACCTGTGTGCCAGGCATTTAAAAATATACATTAACTTACTCTTCACAATGCAGGGAGGATGTTCACTTAGTTCTGGGGTGAAAGACATTAAGACAACAGACTTTCAAGACAAGCTTCCTGCATTCTGCCCGAGGTTGCCCACAGAGTGCTGTGTGACCTTGGTTCCCTCACCTATGACAGAAGAGTCATGGGTTTTGATGAGAATTAAGGTAGATTTTTTTTTTTTTTTGCAGTTTTTGTCCAGGGCTGGATTTGAACCCACCACCTCTGGTAGATGAGGCTGGCGCCCTACTCCTTGAGCCACAGGTGCCGCCTTAAGGTAGATTTTTAAAAGGCATTACACACAGTGCCAGCACATTGTAAGTACTCAATGCCTCAATCCTTTTTAACTTTTTAAAAATCTAACAGCATTTTCACAAAGTAAGCCATGTTTGAAAACTAGAAAATCTCAAACTTCTGGAGCATAACAAAAGCAATTTGGCATATCGCAAAAGCTCCATTTTGGTTTGATATCAGAAAATCTGATTTAGAGGCTTAGCTCTAATACTTGCAAAGGGTAACCTCGTGAGCCACTTAAAATGTTTTTCTCTGTACCCATAACTACCTTTCAGGCTTGTTGTGAGGATTCAGTGAGACAATGCTCCAGGCCCTCAGTCAGACTGCACCACCTGCAGTAGAACCTCCACAGCTGACCACCTTCTTACACCGGCCACCTCCTTAAGCCAACCTACATTTCAGACCAGACATGCACCACATGTACTGGTCAGTCCAGTAGGCCTTATATTGGCCACCTCCAAATGTTGACCAATTCGTTACACTCCCTAGGGTGGTACAGAGAGTCTACTGTAATAGCTGTCTGTCTTAACCTCAAAATAGAAACCCATTCACAACAGCTACATGCAAGAAAGTCATTTTGAGTGTCTTTATAGACCCCAGTGGAGAAATTCAGCAAGGAAAGTATCCTGGAAGGGCCACAGCTAAGGAAGGAAAACCCCACCTTTTGTAAAAGTGAAGCCAGAACAGCTGCCTGCAGAGACGGAGTCTGAGCAGCTCAGCTCCAACAGGACGGCTGACCTAGGCTGCGCCTTCCCCACACACCTTCCCTGCCCATCTAGTTCAGGTTTCTCCACGGCGGTGAGGATGTTACCTCGGTAGACTGAGGAAGCAGTCACACACAGACTATAGGTGTCTAGCAGGAGAGGTTACTTTGCTGATCCAGTGTTTTCTTTATTGATTCTCATATTTTTTTCTAAAGTGGAAATTACCTCTCTGTTGTTTAAACATTTTGCATCATTAGAATGAAGACTACTTTGATGTTACTTCCTATCAGATAAAGTTAAAATTTTCTAGGTTTTTTTCCTTGTATTTCCATTATACTATTAGAATTGTGACTCAGGCAGAATAGAATTGAGAGGCTACTCTCACTGTTCTCCGGAATGGCTGGCCTTTTGATGATAGAGCCAGTTGCAATCCTCTTCCTCTGGGAACAAGAGCAGGGAGATACCCTGCCCTTTACCCCTAGTATCTGTCACTGGCCCTCTCCGCCCCCAAGTGAGGGGCAGCAATGACCACGCAGAGCTGTGAAAGAGACTTGGGTATTTTCAAAACTATTCAGGAATATCCTTGACTCAGAGAGCCCCCAGCATGAGCCAGATGGACTCTGTGGGCGTGAAACTCCCGAGCAGTTGCAGTGGAGGCTGGAAGAGCCACGGAGGGAACCCCAGCCCCCAGGCCAGTGCGCAAGCCTTCGTGGGGCGTCAAGCTCGAGGTCTCCCTGCGTCATAGCTGCGGTTTCTCTCCGGCGCCAGCTCATCCCGCCCAGCCTGGAGTGCGACAGGTGGTGAATGCCCAAAATGGGCCACGGCTCCGCTCAGTTCCTGCTCCCCCATGCCACGCAGTCATTTATTAGTTTTAATTTTAAAAGATGATGCAAGCTATTCATGATTACATAATCATTGCAAGAAAAAATCGGATAATTTAGAAACATAGCTATGCGTCATTTAACTACCGGGATTCGTTCTGAGCAATGTGTGGTTAGACGATTTTGCTGTTGTGCAAAGATCACAGAATGCATTAAACTTACACAAACCTTGGTGACGTAGCCTGCTGTATGGTATAGCCTGGTGCCCCTAGGCTACAAGCCTGAGCCGCATGTTAGGCAGTTGTTACGTCATGGTAAGTGTTTGAGTATTTAAACATAGAAAAGGTACAGTGGGAACATAGCGTTACCACCTTTCGGGACCCCTGTGGTGTGTCATGCAGTATATGACTGTATCTGGAGGTCCTCTGTTCCCTGCTGCCCAGTGGAGTCACAGTCCTCACTCAAGTGCCCATCTTCTTACTTATCCTGGGCTCTGCTCCCCACGCTAAGCTGCATCTCTCCTAGACACCTGCCTTGCTTGCCCACATAATGATTTTAAAACTGAATTGCTCCAGAAGGGAGAAAAAGCATCCTAAATTATTATTTTTTGTTTAGTGTTTTCATTTTTCTCACACACATATTTTTCTTCACACATACGTAAGCATATTTTTCTATCAATATACAATGTTTTAATTGAGTGTTGCTGGCTTGAGAAGTTTTGTTTTGCTTTGTTTTGTTTTGAGTCAGAGTCTTGCTCTGTTGCCCAGGCTAGAGTGCTGTGATATTATCTCCACTTTTCAGGTAAATATTGAGTCGTGAGGAGATCGAGGAACTTCAAGATGTGCAGCAAAGCTGCAAGTAGGTCTGCTGGCCTTCAGAGCCTCCTAACCTGCCTTAACACCACTTAAAAAGAAAGGAGGAAGGGAGGGAGGGAGGGAGAGAGGAAGGAAGGAAGGAAAGAAGGAAGGAAAGAAGGAAGGAAGGAAGGAAGGGAGGGAGGGAGGGAGGGAGAGAGAAAAAGGAAGATTTTGGAATCTTTCTGCAGATCAACTGAGCCAGGACCTCTGGAGTGGGGCCTGGGGTTGTGCATGTTCTTACACCTTCCTGGCAGCTCTGAAGCACACCAACATTTGAGAATCCCTGTCTTGAGCTGCACTGCCTTTCCCTGCACTGAACTGGGAGGCCCAGAGGGAGCCACCTGGCAGAAGGGAAAGCTGTTTCAGCCCACATCTGTTGATTAGGAAGCCCAGGGATCTTTTGGGAGCTTCAAGAACAATGAGGCTCCCCAAGGACATCCCCCTCTCAGTCCCTAGTGCCCTGCACACATTTCTAGCTTCCTTCACCAGTTCCAAGAAAAGACAAATCCCCAGTGCTCTGCAGGAGTGCGTGCATTCTCAGAAGCAACAAGGTGGCACCAGCTCTGGCCCATTGCATAATCTGGGCTCGCTCCTGATCCCAGGGCTGAGCATCCCTGAGGGCCCTGTGCATCACACCCCTGCTCCAAGCACAACCTGCTCTGAACTGAGCTAAGTGCTGCCAATGTGGGTAAGCTCTCTTTAGTTGGAAGGGAGCCAAAGGGGTCAGAAACATCCTTTGTTGTAGAAGGGGGCATTCTGCTGGCTGTCTAAGTCAGTTCAGGCTGCTAAGACAAAAATACTTTAGACTAAGTGGCATAAATTAAAGAAATTTATTCTTTACAGTCTGAAGGTTGGAAGTCTAAGATCAAGATGTTGGCCGATTTGGTCTTATTCCAATATGGAATGGACTTACTCCAATGGTCTTATTCCAAAGCCCGATTCATGGTTTGCAGAGGGATGTCTTCTTGCTACGTTGTCACATGAATGGGAGAGAGCAAGCTCTCTGGCTTCTTCTTTTAAAGGCACTAATCTCATTCATGAGGACTCCACCTTCATGACTTAATAACCTCATAAAAGCCCTGCCTCCAAATGCATCACACTGGGTATTAGGTCTTCAACACATAAATTGGAGGGGGGGGGGCACAAATATTCAGTTCACAGCACTGGCATTATCTCATTTTGCCCCTAACAGCAGGAAAGAGTTGATCATCCCCATTTTTACAAATGAGAAAGAGAAGGCCTGAGATAGGAGGACTGGAGGAAGTTATGTCCCCTAGTTTATTCTGAGGTGGGGAAGAAGAGAGCTTGTCACTATCTGGATAAATCGCAGAGCCCACCTCCTACAGGGAAGGACTCCGAATCACTGGCAGAGGGTCCAGGGCACAGAAGGGACCACATAAATTATACTTACATAAATGATAATTACTGTCTGATCATCCATCATTGGGTATTTCTCAAACACATCTGTGCTGAGCACTGTTCACAGGTTCTTTTGAATCCTCATGGACATGGCACCTGCTTGGCCTGCAGTGGCTGGAGATTTGGGGAGGGCTTAGACCACAGCATTCTGAGCCAACCAGGCAACACACTTTGCAGTCTGCGAACTGGCAGGCAAGGCTTGCTCTGCTACTTACTAGCTATAGAGCTCAGATGATCAGCTGACTCCCAGGGGGAGGTGTTCTTCTCACCATTTCAAAATTGAGGGGATGAGAGCATGGACTTGCCTGATGTGCTCCTTTCCACTGTGCACACTAGTGTCCCCATGGGCTTCCTAATCTTCTGGGGCATTTGGAGATTGCAGATTCCCAGCCCCTCTTCTGATGTACTGATTGAATCTCAGCAGCGAGGCCCTGGAAAAAGCATTTGTCACAAGGTCTTGTGATGATGCTGAAGAACTAGCTCCCCTGCCACCTCTGTTCTAGTTTTTAAGCAGGTGTATGCATAGAATTAGGCAGAAGAAGCAGCTGGTGCCATGGAAATATGGGGTGAAAGCTAGAGTAGGTGTGTGAAATGTGGGTGAAAGCTAGAGTAGGTGTGTGAAAGCTAGAGTGGGCCAGCATCCCCAAGAACTCATGGGGGTTATAGCCTCTAGTCTCAGCCCCTCTACTTCAGTGAATGCTTAAGGTGGTGGGGGTGGGGGATGGAATATCTAGCAAAGTATCTGAAAAAATAGTCTGGAAAATGTCTAGATAGAGATCAGCAGCTTAGAGATAGGATATAAATAAAGCTAGAAAGTAATTGATAACTACCGGGCAGATACCCTGTAGCTGTGGCTATTCTGACCTGTAGGCTGTAGCTTTTCTTCATTAAATCTTACCCCAAATATTCTTTGATCTGTAGTTTAGTGCTCCTCTGTCCTTCAGCCTGATAACTTTCTTCCTTGAACAAAATACTGCCTGTTTAATTGAAACATGAAGCTGTTGCCTTCTCATTTTGCCTTATGCATGCATGCCCCCAAATCCCTAATAAAAGGCCTTGAATATTCTGCTCAAGACGGCACTTACTGGCCTCACTAGGGGCTGATATGGTGGCATTTCTCATGGGTCAAAACCGTATATATGTATATGTGTAAATTTTGCAGTGCCTTGTCTCCCTTTGTCTGCCAGACCCCAGGCGGTCAGGTAGAATCTTTGTGTCCACCATGCTATGGCTCAATTTCCAGGCAGCAACAAACATGTTGGCAAAGACTCTGTCCCTTAACGCTAACAGGAAGAGAGCTACCTCCATGGCTGGTATGATATCTCTGACTTATCCAAGTGACGAAGCCATCAAGAATTGCCACAAGCCAGTGAGAGCCACACAAGACCAGTTGCCAGCCTTCCCTCCTGAGTTTACCCGTCGCCTAGTGAGAAGGAATTGGAGATAATCTCAAAGCCACACAGTAGTTATCCTTGCATATTTCAATTTTTATAATTTATATTTGTTCTGAGTGTATTAAAGTCACCATTCCTCAGAACATATTCAGTTATCCTCAGTCTTTGTTCTGCTTACAAAATCCCCAAAGAAAAGGCAGGGTGATGTCTGTTTAAGAGGTCTTTAATAAATACTTGTTGTCAGGAGCGGATGGGGTGGCCTATACCCTCATGATTTTCATCAGACCTACCTCCCAGGCACCTCCCTAATCAGGTACACTCATCTCCCAGGCTTCCCAAATTTATATTCCATTTAAGTAAAAGTTGGTGCACTTTCTAAGTAAATGAAGTTTCATAACAAAACTTTTAGCCATGCCCAACCAAATCGATGGCTGCCCCTAATCCCTCTTCTACTGACATGCAGAAGCTGCCAGGGTTTCTGTTAAAATACTGGAACACTAAAGACCAACTAGCAGTTGCTGTGGGATTCAGAGGGGTGAGTGGCAGCACGGAACGATGTCTATCTGTCTTTCTGAATCACAGCCAACTTCTGGATCTGTCTGCTTCCTCTGTGCAGTGATACTTTCTCCCCTCCCTCTGCTATGCCCCTCAGATGTATTAATAACACCAGGCTGGGTTTACAGGTGACACTCAATGACTTTGTGTTGATTTACTGATCAATTCTGTTGATTCTGTTGCTGTGGGAACCAGTAGATGCTAGTGCACTTCTGAGAATTCCTTCCTGACTCTGTGCTTGACAAGATGCTGACCTTCTGGGCTTGCTTTTCCACGTCAGCTCCATCTGGGTTAGCAGGAGCAACTTAAGGCAGAAGCTCCAAGAGAAGGGTGGGAATGGTGGTGACCTGGGTGGAGAAAAGCAATGGGGAGGGTGTGAATGTCCCAAGATGTGGAAAATTCCATCAGAAGCAGCCTATGCAGTGATTATGGGTATTGAATATTTTAGGTTCAAGATAGACCTGTATTCAAATCTCAGTTCTTCCACTTATTAGGCTCAAGTTTAGTTAAGCCCCTCAGCCTCCATTTCCTTATTTGTGGAATTGGGCTAATCATACCTGTTGCTTTAGGTTGCTTGGAGAAATGAATAACATGATGAAATAAAGGAGAGAGCAGAGTGCTTTTTTCTAGGTAGCAAAGGAGAAGGAATTAAAAGAAGAATAGAAGAGAAAGGTATCCTATATGGAGTAGGAGATGGGGTTGTGACATTTTAAGAAGTAAGGCGGTTAATAGCAATACATACTTTGAAAGGATGAGTAAATACATAACTTCATAGGGTCAAATTAAGAGCTGTTGAAAAGATTTAGAATGGGCAAAAGTAATGCCCTTAAATGTTATCCATGAAATAGTTTTCAGACTGTGAGAACTGATAACCCCATAGACTCTCTGCTCTTTCATACTGCATGCCAATGGAGGCTATGCTCATAACAGGATGGCTGGGGTTGAACTCATACCTGGACATCTGGGGAGGGACTCTCATGTTTCCATGAATTGAAAGGAAGATGATTATTCTAGGGAGTGTCCTAGATAGGAAATTGCCCTTGTCATCTTGTTTGGATACTTAGTTCTAACACCCTTGGAGAGCTTGGTCCTTTTGACTGTCTTGTACATGCCCCATACTGACTCTTAACTTCTTTTCAGCTTTCAAATTATGAGCACTCCTGGATCAAGGCTGACACCAGAGCACACACCAAGTTCTCCTTCACTATCAGTCTCTACCCACCCTGCTCCTGCCCTGGTGAGGACAGGGCTGTGATTCTGAGGACCAAAGAGATTTCAGATGTTTTTGCTTGTCAAACAACTTTCAGTTCTTTTTCCTCCCAGACAATTCTCAGCGTCTGGCAAGATTGTTTCTAGATGATGTGCTCATTTTTGTGGCTGCATGTGTCTTCTAGGATAGAGATGGCTTGTGGTACTCAGTTCCCTCTGGCTCTCATTCAGAACTGCCTGAATTTTATCTTCATCACATCTTTTTGATGGGTCACATTCGGGTCACAAAGAGTGATTCCTACGGGCAGTTTGAGTGTTAGAACCCTAAAAATTCTGGATAAAACACAGCAGATTTTTTGTATTATACTTTAGTGTTTCACAGTTTGACTAGGCTCTGCTAAGTGTGTACATGGGGTGCCTGGCTGCATTCCACATCTCTTTCTGAAGCCAAGCAGTTCATCCAAATGTGATCTGCTCGAATCACAATGAGCTTTGAGGCAAACACTGTGTCTTTTCAGTAGTTTCAACCATATGCAAGGAAAAAACTGTACATGAGCTATCCACAAAAGAAATTAATTTAGAGCCATGGATTTGGGCATCCTCAAATCAAAAGTTGATTTCCCTTTCCCTCCAGTTTTACTGAGGTATAATTGACAATAAAAAAGTATGTATTTATTGTGTAAAACATGTTGTGAAATAGGTAGACATTGTGGAATGGCTAAATTAAGATAATTTATATATACATTACCTCACATACTTATCCTTTTTTGTGGTGAGAACACAAAATCTACTCTTATTTTCAAGAATATAATATGTTGTTATCAATTATAGTCACAATGTTGTGACTATAATTACAACTCTTGAAGTTAGTCTTCCTTTCTAACTAAAAATTTGTTTCCTTTGAGCAATATCTTCTTAGCCCCCATCCCTCCCAGGCCCTGGAAACTACTATTCTATTCTCTATTCTATGAGTTTGACCTTTTTAGATCCCATGTGTGAGATCATGTGGTATTTATCTTTCTGTGTCTGGACTATTTCACTTAACACAATGTCTTCCAGGTTCATTCATGCTCATTCTTTTTTAAGGCTCAATAGTATTACATTGTGTAAATATACATTTTCTTATTCATTCATCCAACGATAGGTGAGACATTCCATACTCATGGATTCCATATCTTGGCTATGTGAATAGTGCTCCCAGTAATGAACACGAGAGTGCAGATAGCTCCTTAACATACTGATTTCATTTCCTTTGGTTGTATACCCAGTAGTGGGATTTATTTTTTTTTTATTTTTTGAGAGAATTTCTTACTGTTAATTTACATTCCCACCAATAGTACGCAAAGGATCCCTTTCTTCCACATCCCTGCCAACACTTGTTATCTTTTGTCTTTCTGACAATAGCCATTGTAACATTTATGTCATGATATCTCAGTGTGGTTTTAATTTTTTAATTTGAATTTCCCTGATTACTGATGTTTACCATTTTTTTTTTCATATAACTGTGGGCCATTTGTCTGTCTTCTCTTGAAAAATGTCTATTATCAGACTGTTTACCCACTATTTAAATTGGGTTGTTTTCTTGCTATTGAATTGTTGGAGTTCCTTATATATTTTGGATATTAACCCCTCATCAGGTACTGTTTGGAAGTATTTTCTTTCATTCAGTATGTTGTCTCCTCACTCTAGTGATTGCTTCCTTTGCTCAGAGGAAGCTCTTCAGTGCTGTAACATTATTTGTCTATTTTCACTTATGTGCCTAAGCTTTTAGAGTTATATCAAAAAAAAAAAAAAAGAAAGAAAGAAAAAGAAAACATTGCCCAGACTAATGTCATAAAATTTTCCACTATATTTTCTGCTAGTATTTCTATAGTCTTAGGTTTTACATTCCAGTCTTTGGTCTATTTTTAGCTGATTTTCTATATAGTATAAGATGAGGATCTAATTTCATTCTTCTGAATATGGATACCTAGTTTTACTAACACAATTTATTGAAAAGACTGTCCTTTCCCCATTGTGTGTTCCTGACACCTTGGCCAGAAATTAGTTGGCCATATTTCTGGGTTCTCTATTCTGTTCCATCAGTCTATGTGTCTGTTTTCATGACAAATACTATGTTTTGATTCTGCAAATTTGTAATATATTTTGAAGTCATTTAGTTTGAAGCCTCCAGCTTTGTTCTTCTTGCCTTGGCTATTTGGATTTCATTTGTGTTTTTATATGAATTTTAGTAAAGATATTTTGATAATAGTTAATTCTTTCATTCCATGACCACAGGGTATTTTTTTTTTACCTATCTGTCAACTTCAATTTCTTTCATCAATATTTTAAAGTTTTCAATGTACAGGTCTTTCACCTCCTTGGTTATATTTATTCCTATGATTTTTATTCTTTTTGATGCTATTATAAATGGAATTTCTTTATGCAGGTTGTTTGTTGTTAGTGTATAGAAATGCAATTAATTTATAAACTGCAGCCTTACTGAATATATTTATTATTTGTAAAGGCTTTGGGGTAGAGTCTTTAGGAATTTGGGGTATTAGATTTGGTAATTTGCAAATGGGGACAATTTCACTTCTTCCTTTCCTATTTGAATACTGTTTATTTATTTTGCCCTGGCTAGAACTTCCAGTACTATATTAACTAGAATTGTTAATAATGGACATGGTTGATTTGTTCTGATCTTGTAGGAAAAGCTTTTATCTTTTTGCCATTGAGTAAAATGGTAGTTGTGGGATTGTCATCTATGACCTTTATTGTGTTGAGGTCATTTCTTCTATATCTAACTTATTAAGAGTTTTTATTAAAAGGACATGAATTTTTTCAAATGCTTTTTATGCATCTATTGAGATGATCATATGGTCTTAATCTTTCCTTCTACTAAGGTGATATATCACATTAATTTATTGGCATATGTTAAACTGTCCTTGCATTACTGGGATAAATTCCACTTGATCATGATGTATGGTCTTTTTAATGTGTTGTTTAATTGGGTTTGCTAGCATTTTGTTGAGGATTTTTACAACTATGTTCATCAGGGATATTGGCAAATAATTTCATTTTCTTGTAGTGTCCTTGTCTGGTTTTGGTAGCAGGAAAATATTGACCCTGTGAAATGAGTTTGGAAGTATTGTCTCCTCTTCAATTATTTGGAAGAGTTTGAGAAGGACTAGTATTAGTTCTTCTTTAAGTGTTTGGTAGAAGTCAGCAATGAAGCCATCAGGTTCTGGGCTTTTCTTTGATGAAAGGTTTTCTTATTACTGGTTCAATCTCCTTGCCTATTATTGGTCTGTCCAGATTTTCTTTCTTCATGATTCAGTCTTGGCATAGTGTATGTGCCTAGGAATTTGTCTATTTCTTCTAGGCTATCTACTTTGTTGGAAGATGTTATTCATATGTGAACTTTTATTAATATTTTTGTGGTATCAATTATAATGTCTCCTCTTTCATTTGTGATTTTATTTGAGGTTCACTCTTTTTTGTCTAGCTAAACATTTATTAATTTTTTATCATTAAAAAACTAATTTAGTTATGTTTATCTTTTATTTTTCTAGTCTCTATTTCATTTCTGTTCTGATCCTTATTATTTCCTTCTAATAATTTTGGGCTAAGTTTGTTCTTTTTCTAGTTACTTGAGTTGTAAAGTTAAGTTGCTTGTTTGAGCTTTTTATACTTACTATAGATATTTTACTACTATAAAATTCTGTCATAAAACTGATTTTTCTGCATCCTATACAAATTGTTGTATCTATAGTTATTTTAAACTTTTTGTCTTTTAATCTTTATCCTAGAATCATAAATGATTTATATAGCACTACAACAATATCAGGGTATTCTGAATTTGGCTTATCTTTACCAGTGAGTTTCAGACTTCAAAATTTTTCATGTTGCTAATTAGCATTCTTTCATTTCAGTTTGAAGAACTCCCGTTAGCATTTCTTATAAGCTGGGTCCAGTGGTGATGGACTCCATCAGCTTTTGTTTCTCTGGGAAAGTTTTTATTTTTCCTTAATTTCTGAAGGGCAGGTTTTCCGGGTCAAGTATTTTTAGTTGACATTTTTTTTTTTCTTTTAGCACTTTGAATGTACCATCCCATTCTCTCCTGGCCTGCAAGGTTTGATAGCCTTATGGAGATTACTTTGTAAGAAGCTTCTTGTTCTGCTATGAAAATTCTCTCTTTATCTTTCATTTTTGACAATTCATTAACAAAGTACCTTTTGAAGTCTTTGGGTTGAAACTATTTTGCATTTTTAGAGTTTCTCTTACCTGGATGTCCATATTCCCTAGACCTGGGGAGTTTTTAGTCATTATTTCTTTAAATAAGCATTCTACATCCTCTTTTTCTCTCCTCCTTCTGAGGCTTCCAGAATGTGAATGTTAGCTCTCTTAATGATTTCTTATAAGATTTCTTTGTTCTTTTCCTTTTTCTTTTTTCCTTTTTTCTCTCTGTCTGGATACTTTCAAATGACCTGTCTTTTAATTGCTTCTGCTTGATCAAATCTGGTGTTGATGGCTCCCTTTTGCATTTTCCATTTCACTTTCTGTATTCTTCAACTCCAGAATTTTGTTTGGTTATTTTTTCATAATTTCTCTTTATTGAACTTTTTATTCTTTTTTTATATTATTGAGTTATTTGCATTCTCTTATAGATTGATGATATTCCTTAAAAACAATTATTTTTAATTCTTGGTCAGGCAATTTATACATCTCCATTTTGGGGGGCCAGTTCCCAAAACATTATGTTCCTTTGGTAGTGTGACATTTCCTTGATTTTCTATGTTCCTTAAAATCTTGCATTGCTATCTGCACACTTGAAGAAATACCCACACCCTCCAACCTTTACCAGTCAACTTGGCTAGGTATTCTGAGGCTCTCTCAAAACTTTTTTATGATTTTCTGTGCTCCACACCTCATCTTCATTCTTGGGAGGCACCTCTTGAGATCATATACTTCTTTTGATATCATAAATCCAGACTGGGTGCTGAAATCCTCCCATTTGTTTTCCCTAGGGCAGGCCCTGAGATTCCCAAGTTTGTATTCCTTCTTTCAAGCCCATAGAGTCAAGTCAGCTGTCTGCATGAGATGCTCTTAACCATTCATGGGGGCATACTTGAGAAGGAGTCGGGGGTGGGAAAGTAAGGAACAAAGAGCATTTGGAGTGCCTGTGGATCATTTGTGGGGAGGTCCATGGTTGAAGTGTTTCTAGCAGCTTATAGAAAGGGTTCCTGATGGAGGCCGTGGAGCAGTTATTAGGGTACAGAGTCTTTTTTCTTGTTCTTGGACTGTTCTAACTTGTCAGCTGTGATCACCTCAGTAATCTGAGTGAAGTGAGAAAGAAGTGAGCCTTTTGGGAAGCATCCTGCATTGATGGGAGAGCTAGCTGCTCACTTATTGTACTCTGACTTTCCTCCATGAGAGAAATGCTGGGCCAAGGGGACAGGAGGTTTTTTGTCTTTTTTTGCTTCAATGCTATGCTAAAACTTTTCTATTGGACTCTCAGACTCCTAAATGGAACTCTTATCCATAAGTAGTTGTCAAAATTGATGCTTGTGCAGAGGGATGACAATAGAAATCTCTAATTCTGTCATCTTGCTGACATTTCACTGTTGGTTCCTTGAGAATGTCATGCTTTATGTATAATACTGATAATGAGAATAATAATAAATAATTTATACTGAGCATATTCTGGCCTGATAATTTTGACTATGTTGTCTGATTTAACTATGATGTTGGGAAGAATATCATGTGTTGTGGATTTTTGTAGGCCCAGTGTATATGCATTATATATATTATTCAATGGATTTTCTCAACAAATCTGTCATTATCTCCATTTTATAGGTGGGGAAACCAGCACACACCCATTAAGTGGTTAAATCAGAATTTGAACCCAAAGCTGTGGATATCCTTTAAATCAATATTAGAAACATGCTGCTCCCTTAACTCCTTCCTCTATCCCAACCTTCCTCCCTCGTGCTCCAATGGGTGGTACCTTTCTTGATTCCCATTGTGGTGGGTGCCTGTAGTCTAAGCTACTTGGGAGACTGAGGCAGGAGGATTGGTTGAGCCCAAATTCGAGGTTGCTGTGAGCTATAATAACACCATGGCACCCTACCCACACTTTCCTCAGAGGGAAGTTCAGCTTAGCCAAGACCTAATTTTCTCACTGACTCCAACACCCCTAGGAGCAGCTGGCTCATTTACATCCATTTTGGCCTCATGACAATCAGGGCTCCTATTAGTTGATGCACACACAGGCAGAACAATGTCAGACCCCCAGGAGTGTTTCAGTAGAGATGCCTTGTGTTCCATTAATAGATGTGGCTATAAGCTTAATCAATGCTATCAGTTTCACCCTTGTGTTTTAATTTCCATAGAAACTGTCTATGCTGTATCACAGAAGCAGATCTGGAAAGCCAAATTGACAAGTTCAGGTTGAGAGCTGGCTCCCATTGTTTACTTTTCTTAGATCAGACCTCTTTTTTTCCCAGAATTTTAGGCCACTTAGCAGAGTACTAGGCAAAGGGCCTAGTACTTTCCTCCAGCAAGTTTTCAGTTTCTTTCTCTGAAAGACAAAAAGATCAGACTTGAGAAGCGTTGTTTTAAACTTGAAGGTTTTCTTTCATAAAAAAATTTAGACTCAGTAAGCATCATGGCATAAGTCTAACAATATCCATGGTCTGTGTTATGGGCTATGTTTTTTTATTTACATCTATGTATTCTTTTATGTGCCAGAGACCCATTTGAAGGTTTGATGATACTGCCTACTAAATATAATCAATAACCTGTTCCCAGAGTCCAGACATCGGATCCTAATTGTATCCTTTAACTCAATATTAGAAACATGCTGCTCCCTTAACTCCTTCCTCTGCCCCAACCTTCCCCCCTCATGCTCCAATGGGTGGTATCTTTCTTGACTCTCTGTATATCATTTCTTGTGTACCTGGAGTTCTTGGTCTTAAGCCTAACCCTTTAATTTTTATGTGTCCCTTTAGGAGAAAAAGGAAGAGGCCTGCCTATAGAATCATCTTTAAAAAGTTTAATTTAGGGCCAGGCATGGTGGCTCATGCCTGTGATCCTAGCACTCTGGGAGACCAAAGAGGGTGGACTGCTTAAGCTCAGGAGTCTGAGACCAGCCTGAGCAAGAGCAAGACCCCATCTCTACTGAAAATAGAAAAACTAGCTGGGCATTGTGATGGGTGCCTATAGTCTAAGCTACTTGGGAGGCTGAGGCAGGAGGATTGCTTGAGCCCAAGTTTGAGGATGCTGTGAGCTGTGATGACATCATAGCACTCTACCCTTGGTGAAAGAGTGAGACTCTGTCTCCAAAAAAAATTAAATAGATAAATAACTTAATTAAGACTGTGACTCATCCTGTTAAGGTCTTTTAGTAGCTCCTTGCTACTTTAGGATAAAGGCAGGCTTCTTTTTTGACATTCCAAGAAAGCTGGGTCCTCCTTACCTCCTCAGCATCACCTGCTACCCTTCACACATACTCACAGGTTCTATTTTTCTTATTCTGAAAATAAAGAATGAGAAAATGCAAACAGTTGAACCATTGATTCTCAAAGTATAGTCCATGGACCAGCAACAGCAGGAAAAACATCAAGTAGGAGCTTGTGAGGAGTGAAAATTTGGGGTTCCTCTCCTACATCTATTGAATTAGAAACTGAGGATGAGGCCAACTATCTTAACCAATTATTTTGAACTTCCAGGTGATCCAGAAGTTTGAGAACAACTGATTCAAGCTACTGCATAGAATGGAAAGCACCAACTTTTGGTAAGAAATTAGGCACATATATAAATGTCTTCTTAGCCCAGTCTAAGCTGATAAGAATTCAAAGAGCCTGGTTTCCTTGAGAGGTCTCCCAGCAGGTTACTCTTATGTTTGCCTTTATCTTGCCTTCCCTTTTTGGAAGCCACCAGAAGAGGGAAGTTCTTCAGATGAGAGCATAATTAGCCCTGCTGTCCATGTTCTCAGCCCTCCCATTTTCCCATGTCCTCGGGAACATCAATGACTATGTGCCCCCATGTCTACCCCTATGTGTTCCTACATCTGTGCAAAATGAAAATCACTTTCTTCCTACAAAGAGATGTTCTTCACAACAAGAGCGAAGTCTTTTAAAACTCTGCTTTGAGATATTACATTATCATTTCACAATAAATTAACTGAGAATAAAGAGGCACCTTCATGTATAGGCATAGGTCAGCTGCAAGCTTAATATACTGTGCCTCTGCAGAGCCCACCACATGTTGAAAAGAGATTTCAAAGGTTGGCTAAGGTCAACCCCACTCATAGCCCTGCTTGTTTACCTTTATCCTGCACATGATTTCAGAAGTAAAACCAGGCCAGGTCCAGGACTCTGAGGTGCATCTTGCTGAGAGTGACTACTGGAGAATCAACCAAAATGTCAATCCAGGAAGTAATGCAAGTCTTACCTTCCCTGCAGAGCCTGTTCCCAAAGAAATGACAATAGCACAGAAACTGCAGGGGTTGTTTATCTCTCTCTTTTAAAATGTTATAAAAATAACACAGCAATTTTTAAATGTCAAAAGAGAAATGAAGCTATCCATAATTTAAAAAGCCTAACCTAGTGGATACCACAGATGTTTTCATGACATTTTGTTTTTTTAATTTCATTTCAGAATATTATAGGGGTACAAATGGTTATATAAATTTCTTTTGTACTGTTTGAGTCAAAGTTAGAAGTGTGCCTATCACCCAAATAGTGTGCATTGTACCCATTTGGTGTGAATTTACTCATGCCCTCCTCTGACCTCCCCCTATGGATTTTTGATGGATGTTATTTCCATAATTGCACATAGTGTTGATCAATTAGTTTCAATTTAATAGTGAGTCCATGTGCGCTTGTTTCCATCCTAACTCACTTAGAAGAATGGTCTTCAGTTCCATCCAGGTTGTTACAGAAGGTATTAGTTCACCCTTTTTATGGCTGAGTAGTACTCCATGGTATACCTATGGCACATTTTATTAATCCATTTATGCATTGGTAGGCATTTGGGTTATTTTCACATCTTTGTGATTATGAATTGTGCTGCTATAAACATTTGAGTGTAGGTGTCTTTTTTTCCTTTGGGTAAATATCCAGTAGTGGGATTGCTGGATCAAATGGTACGTCTCCTTTTAGTTCTCTGAGGTATCTCCATGCTATTTTCCATAGAGGTTGTAGTAGTAGCTCACAGTCCCACCAACAGTGTACAATTGTTTCTATCTTAGTTTTTGCATGAGTTTTTCAGGCTTAAACTATTTGTGCTCTGTGCTGATGCATGCATTATGTTTTATAGCTTTTCTTTTCTCTTAATCTATTACTCATACATTTCCCCCAGGTTGTGGCCCCCCCCCCAAAAAAAATCCTGCAATACAACCATCTTAGAATTATGGACCATCAGAGCTATAAAGGATTTTGTCTTAGAATTATGGACCATCAGAGCTATAAAGGATTTTGGAGATCATCTTGTAAAGGAATTCTTTTTTATTTATTTGTTTATTTTTTTAGACAGAGCCTCAAGCTGTCCCTCTGGGTAGAGTGCTGTGGCATCACAGCTCACAGCAACCTCCAGCTCCTGCTCAAGTGAGTCTCCTGCCTCAGCCTCCCAAGTAGCTGAGACCACAGGCACCCGCCACAACATCCGGCTATTTTTTGGTTGTAGCTGTCATTGTCATTTGGCAGGCCCGGGCTGGATTTGAACCTGCCACCTTAGGTGTATGTGGCTGGCACCTTAGCCACTTGAGCCACAGGCACCGAGCCATTGTAAAGGAATTCTTAATTTTCTCTTCAGAGATAAACTTCAGGCAGTTTGTGTCACCCCTGGAATTATTTGCAAAATTCTACCATAAGCATGTGCATCTCTCTAGAGATAGTGATATCACTGTTTCATTAGAGCCTCAAAGAAGCTCACACCCCCCAAAAGTTATCTATTCTTTCTCCACAGAGTTACGGTGTACAGTAATTCAATCTGTGCTTTATTCAACTTGTGAGGGGGAGGGATAACAGATAAACTATAACATCTTCTAGAGTTGTATAGTGCACAACATGCACAAAAGTGGACAGTGGGCCTGCATTGTAATCTACATTGATTTTATGGGTGGCACTGCTGAGTTCTTTCATCACACTTATATTATATTAAAATGATTCAAAGGGACATATCTGTCTAACTCTAGGATTTAGTATTAAGAAATCCAATGTTGCACACACTAATGCCATGTGTACCAATATCTGCTTGATTACTAACAATACTGATATTTTCTTCTCCTTCTGATTGACTCTTTTCTATTTTTTATTTGGTTCTAAACTCAAGTAGAAAAGAAAGATGTTATTTATTGTCCTTTACACATTAAACATGTACAAGAAGAGTCAATCAACAATTCATGAGTAAAGGAAGAGCAAAAAAATAGCTACACAAGGCAGTAAGGACTAAGGGCAAAATGAAAAATGAGTCCCTTCTCTAATCCTAACTGCTAAAAATATTTCCCCTGAGGATGTTTTTGTACTTTGTTTTTTCTCTACTTAGAAACTTCATCCTCCACTTCTATCAAATTTTGCAAGGTTTTCTGATAATTGTAACAATTAATAGCTAATGATTATAGTGCTCAAAACACTTGCAATCACATTGGCTTATTTGATTCTCAACAGGAAGAACAGGTGTTATCTCCATTTTACAAAAAGAGCAAAAATGATGCAGGGAGATGGAGTGATTAGTCCCTGTGACTGGCAGAGCTGAGACTCACAAAGAGTGTGTCTCAGACTTGAGTTCGTGAGTGTGGTAGACAATACAAATAGGCACTAATATCTGCTTATTCTCTGCTTCCAAATAGATGAGATTGTGATTCCCTGCCCTCTTGAAGGTAGGTATGGCTATGTGACCAGATATGACCAATAAAATGAGAACAAAAGGGATGTGTGCTACTTTTGGACCAAAGCAGTTAATTCTTGATGGTCAACTCACTAGTTCTCCCTCTATCCTTGCTACAGGTGCCAATAGATGGAAGTACTTTTTGATATAGAGGTGTTATAAGACCAAAATGGCCTGGAATCATGAGCAAACAAATGGGAGAAATTTTCTCTGGGAAGCTATGTGGTCCTACAACAGACTTTGCTTGAGCACTAACTTAACTTACTGTGGTCTGACCACAATATTTTGGGATTGTTTGTTACTACATCATAACTAAGCTGATCCTAACTAATGCTGGCAGACTCCATTTATGACTGGGCCTCTAACCCTTAGAACTCAGACTAAGGCTCATAGAGGCATATTTTGCCATGTCAAACTGATCTTTACTTTCTAATTCAGCATGCCTATTGGTTCTTTGTCCCTTGAACCTTTAGTTACATTTTTAAACTATTAATGTGCATGTGATTTAGTCCTGAGGAGAGTTGGAAAGAGGAAGATTCCTGGATGGCTGGGGGCAAAGACAGCCTCAGGTATGATGAATGTGCTGTGATTGATTGCAAAAGCCTGAGAGTATTACTCAGTAAAAAGGGAGAAGATTAAAAAAAAGAAGAAGAAGAAGGGCCAGAACCAAGGAAGAGAGGAGCTGGCCCCACTTGGCTAGGAGCTGATTCAGCACCACGGACAGATCCCACGGCCCCTCTCTGATTATTTTTCCTGGGCATCTTCTCAGATTAGCTTGCCCAGACTCAAGCGCTAGGTTCTTTCTCACAATGAGCCCCACCTGCCATGGGGCTTCAAATGCCTAGTACCTCCAAAGTGAGGCTCCGTAGTGCCCTAGTCCAGGAACCGTTTTCTTCATAATATGTTATACATGGGTGTATTTACCTGGTACCCTGGGATAGATGTGTAATGTTGCTTCTGGCTGGAGATGACACACCTATGAATTCCAGCTGCCTTATGGGCTTAAAGAATCAACATTCCATACATTAGTAACTTACTCATGAGAATCTCTGATGCAGTGATCTCTTCCTAACCCCACCACCTTGAGACCACTGGTCTTGGGTGACCTGGAGGCCAGGCTGGTCTGGGTCTTTTATCACTCATTTGTATATTCTTCCTACATTTACCTATGCTGATAGCCAGGCCAAGGAGCCTAAGGCAAAACACCTAGCACTGCCTGCTGTTGCCTATACTTTTTCTACAAACATTGAACACTTCCTATGTGATAAGCCTAGGTTAACCTCTGAGAATTCAGTGGGGAACAAGATAATATGGTCTTTGCCCTCACAGAGCTGAAAGTCCCTCAGGGAAGCCTGACAATTAACTGGCAATTACAAGGAAGTCTGATTAGCATTACAATAGGGGATACATAGGGATGCTATGGAATTACCTAGCTGGGAAACCGATTTATTTGAGTGGCTGTGGAGAGATGGGGGCAGGATAAATTCAGGGAAGACTTTTGATAGCTTTAATCTCCTTTGAATGTTCCCCTGATACATATCTAACTCTGTTTAACTGTGGGGGAGCTAGGGGCTGGCATGCAGGATAAATTTTCCAAGATTGGAAATTCCACACATTTCCATCCACTGTATTGAATGTCTGTCCTTGTATCACCTCCCATGGCCCTTGCAACAACCCCTGAGGCAGGGTTTTGTGTTGTTTCATTTTCCTTGCAGGCTCAGAGAGGTCCCACAGCTAGTGCACAGTGCATAACAGACTCGAGCACTGGGTTCTTTCCCATATGGAGCACCCCTCACCCTTCATCCTCCTCCTGTAAGCACACCCCTCCTAATTCTGAGGTCCCGTTGCCTTTGAGTTTTCTATGTATCATCAGTATCTGATCCATCTTAAATTTACTCAAGATGTTTGTTTGCTTCAAAGAAATGCTTGTTGCATATTACTGTCTTCACTCCTTTGTCAGAGGGTGACAATGTCACTCTACCACATCAGGGAGGACCTTATTTCTGCAGGTGAAAGCAGAAAGAATTAGGACAATGATCTAAATTTCAGACCACTCCAGCTAAAGGCCCAGATAATGCCTGAGGCAGAGGGAAATCCCTGGAGACATCCCCCTGACCCATCCTGTTGCAGAGGAATTTTGCTCTTCCTAGTCATGAGCTCTGGAAAATGGTGTGATATCACATCAGAACTTAATGAGTTTGGCTGAATTGCCAGAATTACCTATCATCCTCTATACTTGAAAAACTGAGATTATCTTTTTCTATGGGTTAGTGTAAGATAGTGATTCTCAAGATAAAATCAGGGACCACCAGGCCCAGGAGGAATACCCATGGGTGGGTCTCAGCTGGTTTCATTGCTTCTACTGTATTATAGACAGGTCTGTGCTTTCCTTTTAGGCAGACCTTTTGCTTCTCACCTCAAGTAGATTCTACTTCTCACCTTTGTTCCTGTTGTTTCCTCTATCAGTGATGCCTCTCTGCTTGCTGCGTACCTGGCCACCATCGGCCCATTTCCAGACTTCAGTTTCCCTTTTATCATGAAGCTTTTCCTGACCATACTTCTCTGCCAGGTACTCTTGACCTTCTGCTCTGTGCCTTTACAGTGCATCATATGCTGTATTACAGCATCTGTCATACTCCACATCACAGCTCTTGTGCCCTATGGGATAAACACTCAGCAAACACTTGTTGAATGAGCTCATTCATTTGGTCCTATGAACAGAGCCCTGCCCTGAGAGCCAGAAGGCCAGGACTTTGGTCCTAGATTTACCATTGATAAATATGTGAACTTGGCTAAGCCATTCTATAGCTCTGAGCCTCATTTTTCTTTCCTCTAAAATATGGAAGTTGAAGTTGATAAGGCCTAAGGTAACTTCCTGCTTTAAATTAATGTTTAGAAGGCAAAGTGGGGCAAATTTTGTGGTTGTCTTTTGATTTGTCAGCTTGGTTAGTTCACACTTATAGGCATGCAGTCAAACCCTAATCTAGGTGTTGTGAAGGTATTTTGCAGATATGATGAAAAGCCATGATCAGCCGATCATCCTGTGTAATCTTGGTGGGCCTGATTAAGTTGAAAGTCCTTAAGAGCAGGCTGAGTTTTCCCTGAAGAAGTAGACATTGCACCTGTGGATAGCAGCATCCGCTTCTCCCCAAGAGTTCCCCAACCCCTCCTGATGGCCTGCCCTAAAGATTTCTAGCTTGCCTGGCTGTTCTCCATAATTGTCAATTCCTTGCAATAAATCTCCAAATGCATATCACCCACTAATTTGTTTCTCTGGTTGAACTCTGACTGACACAAGCTTTCTTTTTTTTCTTTTTTTTTTCCTAATTAATATGAGGGTACAATTTTTAGGTTACCTTGTTCTCACTTCCAGGGTGAAGTTCCCTTTGTAGAAGAGCCCCTCACCCAGGAGGCGTGTTATACACCCTCAGAATGTGCACATTAGGTGAGATCCCATCTCACGTCCTCTGTCCTTCTGCCATTTGTTCTCCTGCCTCCCCCTCCCACTGCCCACTACCCCTGAACTGGACTATATTAGTGTTTTATTGTTCTTATGAGCATGTAATTGTTTATATATTGATTTCATATTACTATGGAATACATTGGATATTTATTTTTCCATTCTTGCTATACTTTACTAAGAAGAATGTATTTCAACTCCATCCAGATAAATGTAAAAAATGTAAAGTCTCCATCTCTTTAATGGCTGAATAATATTCCATGGTATACATATACCATAGTTTGTTGATTCATTCATTGTTTGATGGGCACTTAAGTTGCTTCCACGACTTGGCGATTATGAATTGAGCTGCAATAAACGTTCTAGTGCAAATGTCTTTGTGGTAAAATGATTTTTGTTCTTTTGGGTAGATACCTAGGAATGGGATTGCAGGTCAAATGGAAGGTCTACATTTAGATCTTTGAGGGTTCTCCATACTTCTCTCCAAAAGGGCTATATTAGTCTGCCGTCCCATGAACAGTATAGAAGTGTTCCCTTCTCTCCACATCCATGCCAGTATCTGCTGTTTTGGGACTTTGTGATGTAGGCTAATTTTGCTGGGGTTTGGTGATATCTTAGAGTGGTTTTTATGTGCTTTTCTCTGATAATTAAAGATGATGAACATTTTTTCATGTATTTTTTGTCCATCTTTAATCCTTGGAGAAGTTTCTGTTCAAATCTCTTTCCCACTTACAGAGAGGGTTGTTTGCACTTTTCTTATTGTTTGAGTTATCTGTAGATTCTAGTTATCAGTCCTTTGTCAGATTCATAACATGGAAAAATCTTCTCCCATTCTGAAGGCTATTTGCTTTGTTTGTGGTACCCATAGCTGTGCGATAGCTTTATAGCTTGATCAAGTCCCAGTTATTTATTTTTGGTTTTTCTGCTGTACAAGCTTTATATACTTGGATACCTTGGTTAAAACCCTGGCTCTACTACTTACTATCTGTGCAAACTAAGGAAAGATCTTGCATGTCTGGGAGCCTCTGCTTTCTTGTCTATAAAATTAGGATAATAATTTGTAATAAAATTTTAATTAATTTTAATTTTAATTAATCTTTAATTAATAATAAAAACTATTCTTAATTTTGTTTATTTGTTTTAGAGTACTTTTTTGGTATTTGCTATGAAACACCTTCTGTGCTAAACACTTTACATGCATTCCTATTTAAACCACTAAATGACATACTGCATATAAATAATGATAAATACAATCATGTCTGGCCCATTAAAAGTGCTTCATAATTAGGTATATACCCAGAAGACCAAAAATCACATTACATCAAAGATATTTGTATCAGAATGTTTCTTGCAGCCCAATTCATAATTGCTAGGTCATGGAAGAAGCCCAAGTGCCCATCAACCCATGAATGGATCAATAAATTGGGGTATATGTATACCATGGAATATTATGCAGCCCTAAAGAAAGATGGAGACTTTACCTCCTTCATGTTTATATGGATGGAATTAGAAAATGTTCTTCTTAGCAAAGTATCTCAAGAATGGAAGAAAAAGTACACAATGTACTTCTCCAATGTACACAATCCTATTTTGAAACTAATTCATAGCTTTTCCAATGTACACAATCCTATTTTGAAACTAATTCATAGCTTTCATAGGAATTTTATAACCTAATTATAGCCTTAGAATATGGGGAGGGGAGGGGGTGGATGGGGGGAGGGAGGGTGATTGGTGGGGTCACCTCTATGGTTTATCTTACAAGGGTACAAGTGAATCTTTCTAAAAGCAGAGTATGAATGTCTTAACTCAATAATTAAGAAAATGACATAAAGGCTATGTTAACCAGTTTGATGAGAGTATTTCAAAATGTATATGAAAACACTGTACCCCATGATTGCATTAATGTACACAGTTATGCTATAAGAAATAATAAAGGAAATTTGAATGAAAAAAAAGTGCTTCATACAAATTAATTCTTACTTTTCCATTTGTTTTTTCTAATATTTCTAAAGGATAAGCTATATTAAGGCAAATTTATCTACATAGTGGTTTAAACAGTATACGTGACTTAAGGAACCAGGTTATGTACTTGAAAACTATAATTTAGTTCACACACACTTATCTCATAACTTTCAATTGCCTTGGAATTTTATAGTACTTTCTTTGTGAGAATCTATGAGGATTGTCCATTTGAAGTGGAAGGGAAGAGGTGCTATCCACACTTGATGGGAAAAATGAGAAAACCAGGAATATTATGAAGGCAAATCAGAAAATATAAGTCTTCTAAATGAACCATTCATTTATTTCATACTATGTAAGTAAAATTTTAAAATATTATAGATAAAACATTAACTGAATGCCCAGAGCTGGCCCAGGAATTGGTGGAATATAGATGTAGATGTCCCTGCTTGCCAGTAAGAGGTATGCTGAGTTCTAGAAGGCGGCACCATTTAGATACAACCGACCTCACTTGTTCATCCTTTAGCAGATACAGGCCTGCCCATCATGTCCAGTCTTTGTAGTCAAACACAGGGAAAGAAGTGGAAAGAAAACAAGTAACCAAAGGGGTCCTGGTGAGTGGGACAGAAGGTGACTGCATCCATAGTTTGGGAAGACGAAGACCAGGAGGGCAAGCAGATTGGTGAGATGATGCACAGGGGGAGATTAGGCAGGCGACCCAGGATGCAAGTTCCTCACTTGGGTCCCAAATGTCATGTTTACTTGGCTCTTTCCCAGGCTCACAGTTCCTCACAGTGGCCTCACCAAATGCACTTCTGCAATCTCTGTTTTCCTAAGCCAGTCCTGACCATGGTAGGAAATGTTTTTTAATTGTTTATTACTAAAATTTAAAACTTACATAGAAGTAGAGAAATGCAATAATGAGCCCTGTGTACCCATTCCCAGCTTCAGTAATCTTCATTTCATGGTCAGTCAGCCTTCCTTTATACCCCACATACCTCTCTCACCTCATGGATTATTTTGAGGAACATTTTAGACATATAATTTCATCCATACATATTTCAGTATGTCTCTAAAATTGCAGAAATCTAGAAATAACTAATGCATTTGTTATACCTAAAAGTTAATTATAATTCCCTAATAAGTATTCTGTCCATGAATACCTCTTTAGATAGATATACAGTTTACTTGAATCAGGTTCAGGTAAGATCCATTCATTGTCATTTATTTTTGTATCTTTTATGTTTCTTTTGATCTGGAGGAAAGAATCTCTCAGGGCAGAGTTGGAAGAGCATAGGAACTGGCATCAGGAAGCCTTCTGCTACTTACAAAATCTGTCTTGGGATATGTTCCATAATCTCTTTGTGCTTCAGGTTCTTTGGCTGAAAAGCAGGAATGGTAATATCAACCTTATATATTCCTGCTTGCATTTATTTGTGTATTTATTGAGTATCGTGTAGGTGCCAGGCACTGTTGTGGGTGCCAGGGATGTGGCAGACAAAAATATCTGCCTCACAGAGCTTCTGTTCTAGCTCAAGTAGTTGTGATATATAAGTAAAATAATAGTTGTGAACATCTGACACATAGTAAGTAAAAAGGTCATATTCTCTTCACTGGTCCCAACTCCAAGTCATAGATTCACAGGCTGCCAGAGCACTGCAGTTGCTGTGGTTTAGGTGAATGAGGACTCCCCAAAGAAAGAAACACCCAAAGATCCCATCAGGCTCTCAGAGAACAGGGCCAGAAGAGGGTCACTTAGGATAAGCTCCAATGCCTATTCTCTGAGAGGAGATTTGATATTCAGGAATGTTTTTGTTTTATTGTCCCAGTGCAGTTTATGAGAAGGAGGGATCTAGGACATTTCTCTAGTAAGATCTTACCACATTTTTCTTCTCTCAAAAATATATTAGTGTCCTATAGGCTGGGCACACATCTGTAATCCTGGCACTCTGGAAGGCCAAGGCAAAAGTATCTATTGAGCTCAGGAGTTTAAGACTAGCCTAAGTAAGAGCAAGACCCCACCTCCGCTAAAAAAAGAAAAATGATATTTTCCCATTCTGAAGGCTGTTTGCTTTAGTTGTTGTGCCCTTAGCTGCGCAGCAGCTTTTCAGCTTGATCATGTTCGGTGTATTTATTTTTGGTGTTGCTGCAATTGCCAAGGAAGTGGTCTTCATAAAATCTTTCCCCAGGTCGATATCATTTAGAATTTTTCCCACAGTTTCTTCTAGAATTTTTATCACTTAATGTCTTAAATTTAAATCTTTTATCCAGTGAGAGTCAATTTTTGTGAGTGGTGAGGGTCCCATTTTAATCTTCTACATGTGGCTAAAAATTCTCCCAGCACCATTTATTAAATAGGGATTCTTTTCCCCAGTGCAGGCTTTTATTAGGGTTATCCCAGATCAGATGGTGATATATGACTTTTTCATCTCTAGGCTCTGTATTCCATGGATATATATATGTCTATTTTTGTGTCATTATCATGCTGTTTTGATCATTGTAGACTTTAGTATAAAGATGGAGACTTCACATCTTTTGTATTAACCTAGATGAAGTTGAAGAATATTCTCCTTAGTAAAGTATCACAAGAACGGAAAAGCAAATATCCAATGTACTCCATACAAATATGAAACCAATAGATAAACAACTACACGCCCACACAAGAAAACACAATGAAATTCAAGAAGGCAGGGTGGGGGGAAGAAAGGGAGAAGGGAGGGGTTAGTAAGCTCTTCCCTAACGGACACAATCTAAGAATATACAGCACATCCCCTGGATGAAGGGCACAACTACAACTTGAACTTTACTTAACAAATGCAAACAATTTAACCTAGTCATTTGTACCCTCATATTAATCTGACATTTTTTAAAAATAGAAAAAATTAGCTGGGTGTTGTGGTGGGCACCTGTAGTTCCAGCTACTTGGGAGGCTGAGGCAGGAGGATCACTTGACCCAGGAGTTCAAGGTTGCATGAAACTGTCTCAAAACAAAAAATATACATATGTGTGTGTGTGTGTGTGCGTGCGTGCACGCGCATAATGGCCTCCTATAAACTGACAGCTGGCATCATCTGTTGTCCTGTCTCAAGTTTGCCCCTCCAAAAGCTGTTGCACATCCCAGGCCCCTGCCTAAGGAGCAGGTGTTGGGGACTGGAGGATGGATTTTGCATCAAGTCTCCTTGAGGCAGAGAGCTGAGTGAACACCAGGGCAGGGGGGGCATCATATCTGGATGGACTTGATGTCTAGGAGGACCTTTCAGAAGCTTTGGGCAGGGGCTCCAGAATTCTCCAATGGACATCCTAGCAATAAAGGATACTTTACAAAAAGCTGCTTGGATTGAGAGAGAAATGTAAGACTAGTGAACACCTGGAGATAGCCAAGGGCAGTCCTCATGACCTTCTAATGACAACTTTTAGAATACAAAGGACTATGGGCTTCTCTTCAAGGCAGTCCTGCAGGAAGCAGTCATGCTCACTTGGACCTGTGACATGTTTGCCCTGTTTTTGGTGTTGGTTTAACAAAGATTGAGCTGCTTGGAACGAGGCTAAAACATAGACCAGTGATTTTCAACTGGTGTGCCAGCAGCACACTGGTGTGCTATGAGAGGATCTTAGGTGTGCTGCGAAAAATTTTAAAGATCATTAATTAAATTATTTTCCAAAGAAGTTCAAAGCACAGTAAATATATTCTCTTTTTTTAATTAACATAATTTAAGTGTGCTGTTAAGTTCAACTCTGGGTTCAAGTGTGCTGTGAGATTAAAAAAAGGATGAAAAATACTGCACTTGACCTTAACTTCTAGCTTCTAGTTCGAAATTCACACTGGGTATTGCGTACATTAAGGGAAGGTCCTAATGAGAGTTTTTGCTTTCCTGGAAGATCCAGTGATGACAGAAAGTTGTTCCCACAGAGAGAAAGGGTGATAAACTTTCAGCCCTAAATACCCCCACAAACTTGAAACCCACAGTCAAGACAAACAATGGCACAGCAGAAGGTACGTTGGTTGAGTTGGTCGACCCATGTATAGACTTTGATTTTTAGGTCAGGTAAAACTCCAGAAATGGCAGAGTTATAGCAAACGACCGCATTTGTGCCTACTTGTGAATGTTAGTATATTCTGTTTAATTATAACATAAAATTTATGTCTAAAAGTATGAAAAGTGGAACCAGAGTCTTGGATTTAAAACCACTGAGAACCTGAGTTTATTGAACATACTATTACTCTGGGAATTTTAAGCAATCTTATGGGAGAGGAAGTTTTTAGTATGTTCCCCCAGCCCACTTCTGGGAAAACCAGTAATTAGAAAAACAAAATTACCAGGACACACACTTCTGACTTATGGGCGACTGCTGTGCTTTCAATCTCCTTTCCCCGACAGTCCTATTTCCCTGCTTCTGCCTTGAGGAAAAGGGCAACAAAGGTTGGCAGGGCAACCAAGGCCTTTTTTCTTGAACACATTTAAACAAGCAACTCAAAGACCCTCTTTCCTACTGGAGTAAGAAACAAAATCACAAGATAGTAGAAAACAGTCTGGAGACAGAGCTCTAAATGTGTTCCTGGATATAATTTTAAAAATTTATTACTTTCATCCTAATAAAAAGGCTCCGGGTGAGTTATAAGGACATATTCTGGTTAGCTTTGAAGAATAAGCTAAGCAGTGATTGCTCCTAATTAATGAGAAGTGTACAAGATGATAGAATGCATTTATATTTAATTCTTGCTCTAAATTTTGTTACACTTTATAATAATTGTTCATGGTAGGTACTTAACTCATTTACTCAACACATATTTATTTTACCATGTATCTACTGAGTGTCATATACTAGCTACTGAGACAACAGTGATGAACACACATAGTCTGTGCTCTCACCGGGCTTATAGTCTAATGATAACACCTTTAATCAAATCATCTCATAGGCCAGGCATGGTGGCTTATGCCTAAAAACCTAGCATTTTAGTAGGCCTAGGCAGGTGGATTGCTTGAGCTCAGGAGTTTGAGACCAGACTGAGCAAGAGCAAGATCCCATCTCTAAAAATAGCTGGGCATTGTGATGGGCACCTGTAGTCCCAGCTACTTGGGAGGCTGAGGCAAGAGAATCGCTTAAGCCCAAGAATTGCAGGTTGCTGTGAGCTGTGATATTTCAGCACTCTATTGAGAGTGACAAAATAAGACTCTGTCTCAAAAATAAATAAATAAAAATAAAATAAAATAAAATAATCTCATAAAAAAGGTAAAGTTCAGCTGAGACAAACACTGTGAAGGTAGAAGACTTGTGGTGTTTGAAACCCTGTATCCGGCAGATTGCACCTGCCTGGAGGTCCATGGGGAAGTGATGTTAGAGAGCTGATAAATGAGTGGAGGGCAACAGAGACCAGAGGAAGAACGATGACTCCAGCAGAAAGGATGGTGTCCTGGGCAAAACCGCAGGCAGGAGGGAGCAGGGAGCCAACCTAGAGAAACTGAGACTAGTTTAGTGACTAGAGAACAGAGTAAAGAGGAGACCTACATGCAGGGGTGTTATGAGAATGAAACATCGATATACGTAAATTACTCAGTGTCTGTGTACCTCGTGTTAGCTGCTACCATCACATTCCAGCTGTTACAGTTATTAGCAATCCGGTTTTATCCCTTACCAGAATATCCGCTGCTTGAGGTTAGGGATTCTGTCCTGGTCATCTTTGGGTTTCTAGGATCCTGAATATAATAGTGGTTGGATTAATATTTTTTATACTAGTTTTTCTAGAATTTCCCTGTGTTAGACATAGTATGGCCTCAAGGTCTTTTGGATTTTTGTAGTTCGAGGATCCTAATTTTTAAAAATATTTCTTGGCTGAGTACAGCAGTTCATGCCTGTAATCCTAGCACTCTGGGAGACTGAGGTGGGTGGATTGCTTGAGCTCGGGATTTTGAGACCAGCCTGAGCAAGAGTGGGACCCCATCTCTACTAAAAAGAGAAAAATCAGCCAGGCATCGTGGCAGGCTCCTGTAGTCCAGCTATTTTGGAGGCTGAGGCCAGAGGATCCCTTGAGCTCAAGAGTTTGAGGTTGCTGTGAGCTAAGATGACACCATGGCATGACACCTAGGGTGACAGAGTAAGACTTTATCTCAAAAAATAAATGAATGAATGAATGAGTAAGTAAATAAACATTTCATATCAAAATATAATGCACATGTATTTTTAAAAGCATAGGTCAAAATTTTGACTTAGTAAGTGTTCACAAGCAAATACAGCTTGCAACCAGCTGTCAGACTGAGAAATATTATCTGCATCCAGGGAGCCTCTTCTCCTATATTTCAGTCACTATCCTCCTCCCAGGTAATCACTTCCCTCATTCCAACTTCACTGTTTTTGTAGTTTATGGAAATAGAATCTAACAATATGTACTTCTTTCTGGCTAAGTTATTTCATGCAACATTAGACTTGTGAGATCTGTTCAAATTGCTGTGTAGTTGTACTTTGTTTTCATCGTTGTAGTTTATACATGTGCTGTAATTTACTTCTTTATTCTACTTTTGAAGGGCATTGGGTACTGCCCAGTTTGTCTCAATACTATGGTATTGCTTTCAGCATTCTAGAACATACCATTCAGAGAGTGGATGCATGCCTCCCTGTTGCCTGTACACCTGTGGGTGAAACGCGGCCTCACAGGGCGTACTTGTGTTCGGCTTTAGTATTAGAGATTTGGCTAACCTGTTATCCAGAGAGGTTGTATCAGTTTATACAGCCACCAACAGTCCGTGAAAGTTGCAGCCCTGCACACACTCACCAACACTTGTGTGTCTCATCTCAATTATGTTTGAAATGTGCATTGGATCAGCTTCCCACCAGTTTGGAACACAGGGGCCTGTGATACATCTCCATGAAGTGAAGTCACACTGTGTCATTATTAGAGATTAGAGACCTTTCAGTTAACAAGCAAAGAGTAAGAGCCTGCTCCAGGGTAGGAGCCTGTGGCTGTCCAGATCTGTAAGTGCAGCCTTTTGACTGGATCCAAATCCAGCCTTAAGGCCATAGGTTTTCCACCCCTGGCACTCTGTTCTGGCCACTGGGGTTTCCAGGTGGAAAAGAGCATCATTCCAGCTCGTGAGCCTTCACAGCTGAAGCCAAAAAAAGGAAAGATGAGTTGGATTCTCAGGTATACAAACAAGGCACCACAAGAACACAGAGAATGGGGTCTCCCAGCTGGGCAGGCCAGGGAGAAGGTTCGCAGAGGAGAGGACACTTGAGTTCTAGGTAAGAGTTTACCAGAGGTTGGGTGGAGGAGGCTCCTGAGCTGTCATGTGAAGGAAATGTGTCAAGGCTCAGTAGCATGAAAGGGCACGGGACACAGGCCCTGTGTTGAGATAACAGGGCCATCCTCCTGCCAGAAATCCCTTCTACAATACCTCCATTACACCTGCTCAGTCTCTCTTGGAAACCTCCATGGTAACCTACTTGCCACCTCAGAGTAGACTCTTATTTTCATGGAGAATTAATAAAACTTATAATAATAACCGCTCCTATTGCTAGACATGGCATGAAGCCTTTCACTTGGATGATTGTATTTACTCCTCACAAGTGTACTATGATAGATGTACCATTGCTGCCTGAGTCCCATAGCTGAGGAAACTGAGTGAGTCTAAGTCACATTGTAGAAATTCAGAGAGTCAGGAATTGAACCTAGGTTTTTCAGATTTTTGAACACACATTCTCATTTCCTTATTTTGAGCCAAAGCTACTATTCCCCCCCCCTTTTGCCTTTTTGTCATAGTCTATAATCTTTTTCTCCACACAGTCACTGTTAAAAAATAATTTTCAAAAAAATGTAAAACTATGTCTCTTAGACAGATATAAAAATGAAGATGAGTGAAAGATTTTATTCTATTCATGTTACAACTGGTTCACATGAGAATCTAAACAATTGGTGCATTTGTATATCAGAGCTATTTAAATTAATAGGCAAATGTAGCCTTCCTGGCTTTTCTATAGGGAGGATAGAACAGAATTTTAATGTCTATAATAATTATTTTTGGCAGGGCATGGTGGCTCACATCTGTAATTCTAGCACTCTGGGAGGCCGACAGAGGAGGATCAATTGAGTTCAGGAGTTTGAGAACAATCTGAGAAACAATGAAATGCTGTTTCTACTTAAAACAGAAAAAATTAACTGGGCATTGTGGTGGGCTCCTATAGTCCTACCTACTCAGGAGGCTGAGGCAGGAGGATCACTTGAACCCAGGAGTTTGTAGTCGCTGTGAGCTAGGCTGATGCCACTGCACTCCAGCTGGGCAACAGAGTAAGACTGTCTCAAAAAAAAAAATAGAATTATTTTATATAGCTTGTAATTACCTACAACACACAGAATGGAAAAATAGCTCAAAGGTGATGATAGACTAAAATCAGATAACCTGGAAGGGGTTCCTCTAGACAGTCAGTGGCTTCCCCTGAGGTGTGATTTTTCCACACTACTCTTCACACATTTGAAGATGGTTGTTACGTTCCCTACGTTCTCTTGTGTCTTCTCTTCTCAGCATACACAGTCCCAGTTCTCTCTGATGATTCTCATATTACAAATTGTCAAGTCTCCTCTCTAGCCTCGTTTCTCATTTTCTTAGTCTGTTTGGGCTGCTATAAAAATACCATAAACTGGTTGGCTTATAAACAACAGAAACTTATTTCTCACAGTGCTGGAGCCCAGGAAGTCCAAAATCAAGGCTCTGTCAGACTTAGAGTCTAGTGAGGAACCACTTCCTGGTTTGTAGATTGCACCTTCTCTCTGTTTCCCCACATGGTGGAAGGGTCTAGCTGGCTCTCCAGAGTCTCTTTTATCAGGGCACTAGTCCCATTCACAAAGACCTCATCACTTCTCCAGAGCTCCACCCCCTATACCATACATTAGGGTTTAGGTTTTTCAACATACTATGTTTCCCCGAAAATAAGACACTGTCTTATATTTATTTTTTCTCAAAAAGACACACTAGGGCTTATTTTCAGGGGAAATCTTATTTTTATCAAGTATAATACAACAGTCTACATTTATTCAAATACAGTTAAGTCATCTTCTTCTGGAACCTGACAGAGGGCGCCGACCTTGTTGGTGGGGCTGGTGCTAGTAATGCGGGATCTCCTTTCCCCTAGCCATTCACATGTGTGCAATAGGATGCCTGCGACTGCAGTTACCACACGCGCACCCAGACAAGTGCAAACAACTCAGAGAAAGGAGCTGTGGCTGATAAAAGGTATTCCAGTCTTCCTTACTGCTCAGCCCTAAAATGCAGGGCATGACTATGCAGATACACTGCATAGCCACGCCCATCACTAGGTCTTATTATTGGGGTAGGGCTTATATTTAACAAATGCATAGAAATTCTGCTAGGGCTTGTTTTTTGTGTAGGTCTTATTTTCGGGGAAACACAGTATTAACTTGAGGGGAGGCACAAACATTTGTACCATGGTACCCGTTTTTGGTACTCTCCAATATGTCAACTAAAGTGCGGCATCTTGAACAGACCAAAATTCACAGACTGTCTTACTTACTAGTTTGAAGTAATGTGGGGCATCAACATTAACATTCTGAATACTTTGTTTATATTGCTGCATCTTTATTTCAGGTGTGTTTTGGTTTGCTGCTTTGTCATGTCCGTGTCACTTTCCTCTGGGCACACAGCTAGACTACCCCCTCATGTCTCTTACAATCAGGTGTGTCTATATGACTGAGCCATGGCCAATGAACTATGGCCAGAAATGACACATGTCATTTCTGAGCAGAAGCAAGGGAAGGTCCTTTTCTCATTGTCTCTGTCCCCATCTACCAGTTCAATGGGAAAAACTATGACCATCAGGAGGAGGGCACAGCCACAGTTAGAAAGAGCCTGGATTCCTGAATGTTGATATGACAGGCTTCTGGCCCATGCCACGCACACCAGACAGTGTCCTAGGGAGAGGTAAACACGCACTGTGTTAAGCCACTGAGACTGCAGGGGTTAGCATACAGCAGCTGCTGTCACCTTAACTGAAACCAGAGGCCAACAGTGGCCTTCCTTGCCTTGAACATCTCTTCCACCCTGTCTCCCTGAGGTGCTAGCAAAGGGTCTACAATTTCATCTACAGCCTCTTGCAGCTTCCGCTCACTTAGATGAATCCTGAACTTCCGAACTTTCTCATTATCTTTTTTTCTTCTGGGTCTTGATCCCTCTGGCTAATATGACCCTGCTTTTCTTAGTCTGACAACTATTCATTCTTAAAAGAAGAGATGAAACTGAAGTAGGATTTGGGAAGTTGGGCATTCTCTCTGCAACAGCTAAGAATTGTTTCCTTTGACAATCAAACAGAAAGTGTGTGTCCTTTCCCCTGCTGAGCGGCAGCACAAACTTCTCATCCCACACACTGTCCAGAACAGCAGGCCCTTGCCATCTTCTCGGAAAAGCCAGGCAGAGTGAAGAGAGGAGGGAGGGGGACCCCACCAGCTGGCTCCTCCACAGAGTGAGTTAAGCATTGGCCTGGCATGAGGTCCACAGACATGCTGATATGGCTGACAGAATCCTCGCATCACATCGGTAGTACTATGAATGACTCAGCTACCCTTGTCTTCTGCTAGGTCACGTTGACTTAAAATTCCCTAGATAACTGACCTTCAAAACCCACTGATCAAAACCTTTATTTTTTTTAATATCACCAAAACACAGGAAACCAGAGCAAAATTGGACAAATGGGAACACATCAAACTAAAAAGCTTCTGTACAGCAAAGGAAACAATCAACAAAGTGAAGAGACAACACATAGAACATGAGATTTGCAAACTATGCTTCTAGTCAGAGATTAATAACTAGAATATATAAGGAGCTCCAATATCTCAGCAGGAAAAAATCCAATGATCCAATTAAAAAATGGGTAAAGGATCCCAAAATAGACATTTCACAAAAGAAGATATACAAGTGGCCAACAAGTAAACAAAAAAATGTCAACATCATTAGTCATTAGAGAAATGCAAATCAAAACTACAACGACATACCATCTCACTCCAGTCAAAAGGGCGGTACAAAAGAAACATATAGGTGGCAGTCAGATTAGGCTGAGTGTTAAAGGAAATCTGCTATACAGAAAAAAACAATAAATTTAATCCAAGGTTGGAGGTCTAGGGGTGGCTTCCTAGATGTTTGTGTTAAACTCTAAGGGAATGGGAAGAGTCATAATAGGGAAGCAGGAGGCAGGAAGGGTGTTTAGCACCCAGAAGGTAAAGGCAAAGGCACGGCCGCCTACATCTGCATTAGCATCTCTGGGCAAGGATGAGTTTTAAGGTGAGTCTGAAGTATGAGTTCATGGTAGGAAACGGGAGAGAGATAGTTGAGGTCAGGAAGCAGGTCATAAAGGGTTTCTGAGTAATGTGCTCTGACGGCTCATCAGAATGAACTTCTCAGCCTACAGAGAGAGCACATGGAGGCCTCTCAAACTCAACAGGTCCAATACTGAATTATTCTCCCATCCTCCTCCAGGCTGACCTATCAGATCCAACCTTCAGGCCTATGGATTCCACCTGCTCAGATACCTCACCTGTCTGTGTCCTCTTCCCTCCACAGCCACTGTCATTGCCAAAGCCGAGGCTCATCTCTGCCTTGACTGCTGCATCAGCTTCTGGCATGTTTCCCCTCTCTCCTGCTGATAGAGTGATGTTTCTAACAGGCAGAGTTGATTTGTGTCATTTCTTCACTCAAAATCCATCAGCATCTTTCTATTATTCATATAATAAACACAGAAATGCTTATCATAGCTTACAGGGACTTTCACAAGAAGACTGGCCCCTACCTCCCACCTTCTGCACTCAGCACTTCACCCTGGAGCAACGTGGAACTGCATGTGGGTCTCCCCAAACACCAAGTTTTCTAAGGCCCCTGTGTCTGCACATGTGCCATCACTTCTGCCTTGGACACCACCTTTTCCTGCCCGCTTATCCACCTGAAAGCTCCTTCTCACATGTCAGGTCTGTGCCTAGAAGACAGGTCCTCTGTAGAGCCTCCCCGGCCACCTCCAGGCAGCATTAGGCATATTGCATGTTACCCTGCTGCTGGATTTTGCTCATTCCTTCATCACCGGAGCAATCTTGTTTGTTTCTTTACCCAGGTGTTGGTCTTCTTTCCTTCTCACACATCCGTACCCCATGCCTACCGTGTTGCTCCAGAAATATTTATAAAGAAAAGGAGAAAATAATAGAAAGAAGGGAAAAGGGAACCAAAGAAGAAGGGAGAAAATAAGGAAGGATTTAGGGAAGAAAGAAGGGACGATGAGCGGGAAGAAAATAACACTGAAGGTGGTGAGAGGGGCAGGTGCGGGATCAGGGTGAGAGGAGTGGGTGCGGGATCAGGGTGAGAGGGGCGGGTGCCGGATCAGGGTGAGAGGGGCGGGTGCCGGATCAGGGTGAGAGGGGCGGGTGCCGGATCAGGAGGGTGAGAGGGGCAGGTGCAGGATCAGGGTGAGAGGGGCGGGTGCGGGATCAGGG
>NW_003852396.1:9058827-9069363 GCF_000181295.1 Otolemur garnettii | reverse complement strand
GAGGGGCGGGTGCGGGATCAGGGTGAGAGGGGCGGGTGCCGGATCCGGGTGAGAGGGGCAGGTGCTGGATTGCCTTCAACCTGCACATTCTCATCACAGCAGGGAGTTTAAAAGGTCTACAGGGCCCCATCTCAACTCAGAGGCTGAGTTTCACATAAAGAAGTGATAATAGACACAGAATTTGAAGGATTGTTCCAGAAATCAAACAAAGAAAAGAGCAAATACACATACAAAATCTATCATTTTTGGATTTAAGTCATAACAAAAATGTCATTTTGTGTACGATCTGTGCACAAAAATATAAAAGAAACCACTTCATGAAAAAATTAGGCTTCTAAAGCAATCCACTGCTTGAGAAAACTATAGCATCTCTATGTTTTAAGTGGTGAGTTGATGAGCAAAACTCCCTCTTAGAGGACCAATGAAGGAGAATGAAGATATAATTGAAATTCTAAGCACATTCTGGAAGAAAAGAACAAAACAGAACAACTCCAAAGGCAGGCCTGAGTGAAGTGCTATTTAGACTTGGAAGAGCTGAGCAGGATGAGGCTCCTTCATGCTGCCCAGGACAGCACCCCAGAAGGAGAAGGTCCTCCTGCATATTCTGTCAGAACTTCTGAAGATTCTGGGGTATTTACATTTACTGCAGAATGAGTGAAACCCAGGGGTCCTTCTCTCCATCATGCTACCCCTGAATTGGAGTCTTGAAAAGGCATTTCCTTTGTTGGACTGCCACCCCCTCAGGGCCCCTTTAGGGCAGTCTCTTCTCCCCTAGGTCTTCATCTCTCTGACCAGCAGCCAGACCATATATTGAAATAAACCCCTGACCCATAACTAGGGTGACCAGACGTCCCGATTTCGGTGGGACAGTCCTGCTTTTTAACAATTTGTCCCGCGTCCCACGGCGTTTTTAAAAAGTCCCAATTTTTGGAAAGAATGCACAAACGGGCAGGAGAACAGGAAGGGAATATACAGTTTTCAGCTGCCAGGTGGCTATTTTGCCAGAATATGAGTTTTATATTATTTTTGTTAATTTTATAATGTTAAACTGTAATAATAACAAATAATTGTTGAGAAGTGATTATCAAGAACTGCTTATCAAAGTTTGCATTGTTGTCAGGCCCTGCCCCACCCCACCCCCCTGCCATGTTGTCCCACTTTACAAATGTTAAAATCTGGTCACCCTACCCATAACCTACAGCCACCAGTCTGAGAAAACTAACCACAACCTCTGTAGGAATTGGCCTCAAGGGGTCAGACCTTAATAATGGACAGCTTCCCTGAATTTGTCCTCACTTCCAGCTGAAGAAAGCCAAATAGGATCCCTGATCCCACACAGGGGACGTTCACTTCTACTATAGTTAGCCTGCCTACAGCTCCCTCCTGCCACCAGCCTCCAGATTAGAGCACACCTGAAGCTTTCTCTTTTCTCCACCCCAAAGGTCTCCCACTCCCCTGCCTGCCAAATGCTGATGGTGGCTGACTCCCTTGTTACTGCAAGCTCCAGACAAACACTCTTCACTTGTTCTCATGCGGGTGAGCTACACTTATTTTCACACAACTGACAGTGATGCAAAGTGCAAGAACTAAAAATCAGATTGAATGACTCTATTTCTGTGAAGTCCACAAACAGGCAAAAAGCATCTACAGCGGTAGAAGTTAAGAAAGCAGCTGGCAATGTGTGCAGGGTTGGGGTGATGGTGGGGAGGAGTTGGGGTGAACTGAGTGGAGAGGGTCATCAGGAAACTTTCTGGGGAATGGGAAATGTTCTGTATCTTGTTTTGAGAGATGGTGACATGATGCATACAGTTGTCAAAACCCACTGACCTGGGTGCTTAAGATCTGTGCATTTGATATGTCAATTATACCTTTTGTTAGGCCTTTGCCTTTTGTGAAGATCTTGGTCTTTACACCCTTGTGCAATACCTTCCCTGGGTGTGCACTGGAACACATATTCAGCAAAATGATGAGTTGTCACTGCTGAGATAAGATTACAAAAAAGCCCCATGGCTTTTGGGGTCATCTCTGGCTCCCTCATCACCTCCCTTGTTCACTCTGGAACATGCCAAGTGCCCTGCTGTGAACTACCCCATGGAGAGGCCCAGATGCCTCTGACCTACAGCCAGCACCCCTACCTGAGGCCTGGGGCCTGGAAGCACCACAGGAGAGAGCTTGAAAGCAGATCAGCCCCTAGAGGAGAGAGGAAGCCACAGCCCTTTGCTGCTACCATGACTGCAGCCTCATGAGAGAACCTGAGCCAGAGCCACCCTGAGAAGCTGGGGCTGGATCACTAACTTGCAGGAACGAGGAAATGACATGCATTTGTTGTTTAAAGCCAACCAAGTCTTAGCAGAACTTGTTCTATGGTGATACATAGCTAAAGCACAGATGAAATCCATTCTCTATTAAATTTTACAAAATGCTCATTACAAAGCAAGTGAAGCCCAGGTACTGAGCAGCAGCACAGGCCCCTGTCCCTTGGCAGGCTCAGGTGCTCTTCTCTGATCACTCTGAGGCAGTGGCCCACCCCAACTCTTTCCCTGGAAACCCTTCTTCCAGAATGGCAGTTTTACCACATGAAAATAACTAGCACATATGGGCAAACTCATGAAAGGCCTTCTCCAAGGCACAGGATGAGAGTCTTCACATTGTTACGGGACTGTTCCCAGCTCTGCAGTGATTGTGGAATTCAAACATCCCAATGCCTGGAAAAGCTCAAGGAGGGAGGTGGAAGGGAGGGCTGCCTCTCTACTCTGATGGATGGACATGGACCTGGAGTCCTCCCTCGTGACCCCAACTCCCTCAGCTGGTAAAGACGAGTAGAGATGGGGCCTCCATAGCCAGCATCACAGTGCAGAAAATGTGGACTTTGGAACCACACAGACCTAGCTTCAAATCCAGGTTCAGGTTTATGAGTTGGGGGAGCTTTAGTGGACCAAGAATCCTCTCTGAAGTTCTCAGGAACCTCATCTGTGAAATTAAGAGAACTCTTACCTTCATGAATTATTGTAATAGAGACACCGCAACATCAACTAGTCTCAGATACTTTACTATGCTACAACAAAGAAGCTGGATTCAAAAGCCTATGTTGTGTGACCATCTGGGAAAGGCAAAATTGTGGGGACAGAAAATGAATCAGTGGATTACAGAGGTGAGGGGAGGGAGCAGAGGACCACAAAGGGCACAAGAGAATTTTTGAAGGTGGTGAAACTGTTGTGTATCTTGATTATTGTAATGGCTACACAAAATTAATAGAACTATACTCTAAAAAGGATGAATTTTAAATTATACCTCAATAAACCTGCTTCTAAAAATAATTCAAGGAAGTGAAAGGTGTAAACACAGTAACTCTCTCAGATAAGCCCACCAAGATAGCCATTGAGACTTGGTCACAGCTCTGAGCTTGCTAAGTTAGTCAAGGTGCTATACAAACCAAGTTTGTCATTCCCCGACCCTCCCTCCTCAGTCTCCAGAACTGCCTGACAATTTCTCCCTGCCTAGTGGAAACTGTTGGGATAAGGCACATGGACTCAGCCCTGGGAGGGCTGGGTGTTCCCAAGTTTAGCATCCTGGCAGCCGCTAGAGCCAGCATGACCATCCACATGGACTGAGACGAGGGTAAAGTCCTGCCCTGTTCTGGAAGATTCCATCAGCTAACAAGGGAACCTTCAGAGTCAGTCATTTTCCTCAGTCATCAATATCTATGCAAACACATATTTTTTAACTACAAACCAGCAAATATCATGTTTGCACAATTGCAGAGCAGTGGCCTATAAATCAAACACCTGTTACATGTAACCTATTAGCAAGGTGATGAGTTCCTCCTCCCTTACAGCAAGGAAATAGGAGCTGGAATTGTAGGTTTTCAATCAAATCAGCAAATGGAAAATAAAGAGAATGTAGCAACGATGCCTGTTCATCTTCTTAAAGTTTCCACAGGGATGGGTCCTGCCAAAAGCTTTCATTTCTATGGACACCACAAAATGCAGTTTGGACAAAAGAAAAAGAAGGCCTGGGACAGACTGAAGTCCAGTGTTTGTCAGCTGGAAGGCTCAGGAGTCTTCACGGCTTGGGAGGCAAAGGCTTGCGTTACGTGGCACTGGCCAAGGCATCTTTCAGCCAGGGACAGGTGGGTAGCCTAGATGTTCCAGCTTCTTTAGGACTGAGGGCTGCTATGGAAACCCAGTGAGACTTGTTTGGCTGTGGCAGGGCAAAAGCATGGGTAGGAGGAAAGAAAAATGGAAGGGGAAGAATTTGCCTACCTAGGAAGACGTTCCTGACACCCCATAACTGGGAGGGTATCAGAAGTTCCTGATACCCCATAATTGGGAGGACCCTACAGTCCCAAGGGTGCCCTGCCCTCGTCTCTGTTGTAACACAGAATACTCTACTTACTTCCTGCTTACCTGTGGGCTCCACCACTAGATTCTTTAATCAGAATAACAATGCATAGAATTTTAAAAATTACATTCATAGAATCTAGCCCCTATTAACAACTATAATCATGAGTCATTTTACGAGAGGAACATGTTCTGAGAAACACATCACAATGTGATCTTGTCATATGAACATCATAGAGTGGACTTGCACAAAACTAGATGGCACAGCCCACCACACACCTATGCTATGTGGTATGGCCTTGTTCCCGCAACACACCTGTGCTGAATAGTGTAAGCAATTGCAACCCAATGATAAGTATTTGTGCATCTAAACACACCTACTGTAAAAATATGGTATCAAAGATAAAAAGCAGTGGACTTGTACAGGGCACTTACCATGCATGCAGCTTGCGGGACTGGAAATTGCTCTGGGTGAGTGAGGAAGTGAATGGTGAGTGAATGTGAGGGCCAGGACACTGCCAAATGCTAGTGCAGACTTTATGAACGCTGTGTACTTAGACCATACCGAACTTATAAACAATAGTCTTACCTTACTGTAACTGCTTTACATTATAAATTTATTTATTTATTTATTTATTTATTTTTATTACATCATAGCTGTGTACTTTAATGCATTTATGTGGTACAATGTGCTGGTTTTATATACAATTTGAAATACTTTCATCAAACTGGTTAACATTGCCTTCACTGCACTTTCTTAATTATTGTGTTAAGACATTTATACTCTACACTTAGTAGATTTGACATGTACCCTTGTACAATGCACCATAGGCGTGGTCCGACCAATTACCCTCCCTCTACCCATCCTCCCTCTTCCCCTCCCCCTCCTCTTTCACCTTCATCTTGGGCTGTAGTTGGGTTATAGCTTTCATATGAGAGTGTGGGTGCTTATATATTGGTTTCATAGTAGAGCTGAGTACATTGGATAGTTTTTCTTCCATTCTTGAGATATTTTGCTAAAAAGAATATGTTCCAGCTCCATCCATATAAACATGAAAGAAGTAAAGTCTCCATCTTTCTTTAATGCTGCATAATATTCCATGGTGTACATATACCACAATTTATTGATCCATTTGTGGGTCATTGGGCACTTGGGCTTCTTCCATGACTTAGCAATTATGAATAGGGCTGCAATAAACATTCAGGTGTAAATATCTTTGTTATAAAGTGATTTTTGGTGTTCTGGATATATACCTAGTAGAGGAATTGCAGGATCAAATGGCAGGTCTATTTTTAGATCCCTAAGTGATCTCCAAACTTCTTTCCAAAACGAAAGTATTAGTTTGCATTCCCACCAACAGTGCAGAAGTGGTCCCTTCTCTCCACATTCACGCCAGCATTTATAATTTGGGGATTTTGTGATATGGGCTAATCTTACTAGACTTAGATGATATCTCAAAGTGGTTTTGATTTACATTTTTCTGATGATTAAGGATGATGAGCATTTTTTCATGTGTATGTAGGTCATGCATCTATCTTCTTCAGAGAAGTTTCTTTTCAAATCCCTTTCCCACAATGAGATGGGATCACCTGTTCTTTTATTGAGAATATGTTTGAATTCTCTGTGGATTTTGGTTATCAAACCTTTGTCAGAGACATAACCTGCAAATATCTTCTCCCATTCTGAGGGCTGTCTGCATGCTTTATGTACTGTGTTCTTGGCTGTGCAGAAGCTTTTTAATTTGATCAGATCCCAGTAGTGTATTTTTGATGTTGCTTCAATTGCGTAGGGGGTCTTCCTCATAAAATATTCTCCCAAGCCGATTTCTTCAAGTGTTTTCCTTGCACTTTCTTCTAGTATTTTTATAGTTTTATGTCTTACGTTTAAATCTTTTATCCACTGAAAGTCTATTTTAGTTAATGGTGAAAGGTGTGGGTCCAAGTTTCAGTCTTCTACAGGTCGCACATTATAAACTTAATAAATTATTAAAAATTATTTATAATAAAAATTTTTAAATAAATTGAAAAAAACTACTTTTGATCTTTTGTAACATTTAGCTTAAAAGGCAAACACACTGTATACCTGTACGAAAGTATTTTCCTTTTTAATATCCTTATTCTATAAGCTTTTTTCTATTTAGAACTTTTTGTTTTTACTTTTTAAACTCTTTTGTGAAAAACTAAGACACTAACACACACAGTAGCCCAGGCCTACGCTAGGTCAGGTTCATGCCTGTCACTGTCTTCCACCCCCACACCTTGTCCCACGGGAAGGTCTTTGGGGCCGTAACACATGCTGCGGAGCCGCCATCTCCTGTGATAATAGTGCCTTCCTCTGGATACCTCCTGAAGGACCTGCCTGGGGCTGTTTTACAGTTAATTCTTTTATATAAGTAGAAGAACACTGTAACAATAAAAACTATAGTAAGTACTGTAGTAATACTATAGTCAATAATGTGGTTTGAGATCATTATCAAGTATTTACGTACTGTATATAATTATACATGGCAGACTTGCAAATGACTGACTAGGCGGTAGGTTTGTTTACACCAGCATCATCACAAACACATAAGTAATGCATTTAGTTATGGTATTGTAATGGCTAAAACCTCACAAGACAATAGGAATTCGTCAGCTCCACTATACACTTATGAGACCACTGTTGTCTACGTGGTCCATCATGCCCATAGACACACACACACAGCCAGAAGTCTCTCCTCTACTACCTTCTCCCCTGAAGAGTGAAATCGATCAGAAATAGCACATTTTATTTCTCTCTCTCCTTGTCTCTCCATCTCCTCAAAGACCCCCTACAGCTCCTGCATTGAAAATGAGAAAATGAAATCAGATTTGCAGAACAATTTCATAAGGAAGACAGATTAGCAAAGCTGTGGTTTTAATTTCCTCTGCCACGTAGGACCTTGTCTTAATTAATTCAAAACAGCTGTAGTCCCTGTCAGTATCTTGTAGTTTTAAAAACTGATAACATGAGTGCCTCAAGAACCATAAGCTAAAGTGATAAAAGCATTTCCAAATAAGATTTAAATTATTAATGTCAGATGGAAACATCCCTTGATGCCTTAGCAGCCTCACACCACTTCTTCCATAGTTTCCCCAACCAGGAGAAGATATGCTTCCGAACAAGCGTCAATCCAGAGCAGCAATAATAACATCCCACGTATTCATGGCTAACAATCAGCAGCTTCCCCAGCATTCCTCGACACACAGATTCCTGAATCAGGCTCATTCATAATTCGTAAATCACAAACCCAGACTACACAAGCTCAGATTAATGTGTTGGTGACCAGTCTCTGTACTTTTCTGAAAGAAATACAGGGGCTTATATTCAGTGCAGCAGACATGAATTCTGAGCCCACTACAAGTCACGAACAGTGCCAGGAATGGTGGCAGAAAAAGGACAGACATTGCCCCAGGTGCTTTGCACATACTTATAGTTTAGTCAAACAGATAGATATACAAATAAATAATAGTAAAATATACATGCGTGTTCACAGTAAGAAACAAAGCCAAGGAACAATTCTGCTTTGGGAAGTGCAGAGCGACAGAGGGAGATGAGGAAAGATTCGCAGGCTTAGAGTCCCCTGAATTGAGACCTCAGAAACGAGGACCAGTGTCCTGCAATCATAAAATTGAAAATCATTGGTTGGTGGAGTGGAAATATCACATGTTGTTTTAAGTTTTATTTCTCTGATTATTAATGAGCGAAAGTTAACATCTTTTCTTGTGTTTATCTGGCCATTTGGGTTCCCCTTGTGAATTGCCCAACTTCTTATTCTATTGAATTTTTAAAAATTATTATTGATGTGAAAGAGTTTGTCCATAAACAGCTTGAAAACACTATCTAAGTAAGTTTTTGAATTCCCTTTTGTTTATAGTAGTGCTCTGTCCAGCACAGATGTGTTAACAGTAGTGTGGTCGGTTTTAATAACACTTCCCTTTCTAGTGGATACCTCCCGTGTCTTATTAAAACTCTACCTATACTCTAGGATAATAAAGATATTCCCTCATATTTTCTTTTTTTACTATTTCTGAAATTCCATTTTTATTAAACTTAGCCAAACATTATTTACATAGATCTGATGAGAAGGCTTGCTGATCTTGCTCTTGTTCCCTGTTCTTACACATCTCTCCACAACGCTTCCTTCCCCTGTATCCCACTCCCTGAGCTAAATCACAATCTGGTTAAATCCATCATTTTGCCTTCATATGAAGAGTTGACCAATGATGAAGAAAAACACAATAATTGACAACTGGTGACTCCTCAAATATAACTGAATCCGTTCACGTTCTTCTAAAATAGTGGTTCTCAACCTTCCTAATGCTGAGATGTATTTTCATTGTTACCAAGGGGTCGCGACCCACAGGTTGAGAACCACTGTTCTAAAAGATTATTTCTCCTTTCTCTTTGAACATCTAACCTGTCTCCCTTTTCCTTACCTATAAAAAGGTGCTAAAAACACATAACATTAAATTTGCCATCTTAATCATTTTTAAGTGCACAGCTCAGTGGTGTCTTATTGTTGGACAACGAATCTGTAGAAATTCTTACCTTGCAACACTAAAACACTCTATCCCAGGGGTCCTCAAACTTTTTAAACAGGGGGCCACTTCACTGTCCCTCAGACCGTTGGAGGGCCAGACTGCAGGCCCCGGGGCGAGTCGGCTGCTAAACAGGACAGGCAGTGGCAGCAAAAACACCCAGTGGGCCAGATCAACGTCCCAGGCCGGCCGTATGTGGCCCACGGGCCGTAGTTTGAGGACACCTGCTCTACCCATTAAACTCTAATTCCTCCCTCTCTCTCCCCCATAGTAATCACCTTGCTACATTCTGATTCTATGATTTTGACTATTTATTTTTTTAATATACTTGAAACATAATTACACATGTTTATAGGATGCAGTGTGATGTTTCAATACATGTATATATTGAATACTGATCAAATCAGAGTGGTTAGCATGCCCATCACCACAAAGGATCATTTCTTTGTGGTGATAACTTTAAAGATCCTCTTTTCTAGCTATCTTAAAATGTACAATACATGTAATTAGTTGTAGTCACCTTACTATGCCAACAGGACACCAAAAAGTATTCTTATTCAATGGTAACTTTGTACCTGTTAACCAGCCTTTGCTCAGCTCCCCCTCCTGACCCCCCACCCCTCAGCCTCTGATAAGCACTATCCTGCTCCCTACTTCTGTGAGATCTTTCCTAGATTCCACATATAAATGAGATCATGTGGTACTTGTCTTTCTGCACTTGGCTTATTTCATTTAATACTATGTCCTCCAGATTCATCAATTTTGCCACAAATAATAGGATTTCATTCCTTTTTTATAGCTGACTAGTATTTCTGGTGTATATATACCACATTTTCTTTATCCATTTTTTAATGACAGGCTGATTCCCTCTTTTTTTTTTATTAAATCATAGCTGTGTACATTAATGCAGTCAGGGTGTAAAATGTGCTGGGTTATAGCTTTCATATAGCTTTCAATTAGTTTCACAGTAGGACTGAGTACATTGGATACTTTTTCTTCCATTCTTGAGATACTTTGCTAAGAATAATATGTTTCAGCTCCATCCATGTAAACATGAAAGAGATAAAGTCTCCGTCTTTCTTTAAGGCTGCCTAATATTCCACAGTGTACATATACCACAATTTATTGATCCATTCATGGGTTGATGGGCACTTGGGCTTCTTCCATGATGATTCCCTCTTTTGTATATTGCATATAGTACTGCATGGGAGTAAAGATAGCTGTGACATAGTGATCTCAATCACTTTGAATACATACCCAGTAGTGAAACTGCTAGGGTAGATGGTAGCTCTATTATTAAAAATTTGAGTAATGCCTAAGACTGTTTTCCATCATGACTATACTAATCTACAGTCCCACCAATAGTGTATAGCATATAAAAGTTCCTTTCTCTATGCTTCCTTGCTTGCCAGCATTCATTATTTTTTGTCTTTTTGATGATAGTCTTTTTTTATTAAATCATAGCAGCATTCATTAATACTATCATGGGGTACAGTGTACTGTTTCTGTGTACAATTTGAAATACTTTCATCCAACTGGTTAACATAGCCTTCATGTCTTTTTTTTAGTTATTGTGTTAAGACATTTATATTCTACATTTAGAGAGATTCACATGTACTTTTATAGGATGAACCAT
>NW_003852396.1:9057270-9058658 GCF_000181295.1 Otolemur garnettii | reverse complement strand
TTTTTCTTCCATTCTTGGGATACTTTGCTAAGAAGAATATTTTCCAGCTCCATCCATGTAAACATGAAGGAGGTAAAGTCTCCATCTTTCTTAATGGCTGCATAGTATTCCATAGTGTACATATACCACGATTTATTAATCCATTCGTGGATGGATGGGCTCTTGGGCTTCTTCCATGAACTAGCAATTATGAATTGGGCTGCAATGAACATTGTGATAAACATCTTTATTGTAGTGTGATTTTTGGTCTTCTGGATATATACCTAATAGAGAAATTATGGGATCAAATGGCAGGTCTATTTTTAGTTCTTTAAGTGTTCTCCAGATGTCTTTCCAAAAGGAATGTATTAGTTTGCAATCCCACCAGCAGTGTAGAAGTGTTCCCTTTTCTCCACAACCACGCCAGCATCTGTGATTTTGGGATTTTATGATATGGGCTAATCTTACTGGTGTTAGATGATATTTCAAAGTAGTTTTGATTTGCCTTTCTCTGATGATTAAGGATAGTGAGCATTATTTCATATGCTTATCTTCTTCAGAGAAGTTTCTCTTCAAGTCCCTTGCCCGCCCTGAGAGGGGATCACTTGTTCTATTCCTGCTAATACATTTGAGTTCTCTGTGGATTCTGGTTATTAAACCTGTGTTAGAGACATAACCAGCAAATATCTTCTCCCATTCTGAGGGCTGTCTACCTGCTTTACTTACTGTGATTTTGGCTGTACAGAAGCTTTTTAATTTGATGAGGTCCCATTAGTGTGTTTTTGATGTTGCTTCAATTGACCGAGGGGTCCTCTTCATAAAATTTTTGCCCAGGCCAATTTTTTTCAAGTGTTTTCCCTACACTTTATTCCAGTATTTTTATAGTTTCATGTCTTAAGTTTAAATCTTTAATCCAGTGAGAGTCAAGCTTAGTTAGTGGTGAAAAGTATAGTTACAGTTTCAGTCTGCTGCAGGTCGCCAGCCGGTTCACCCAGCACCATTTGTTAAATAGAAAATCTTTTCCCCACTCAATGTTTTTAATTGGCTTGTCAAAGATCATATAACAGTAAGGAGCTGGGTTTATCTCTTGGTTCTCTATTCTGTTCCATACATCTACCTCTCTGTTTCTGTGCCAATACCATGTTGTTTTAATCACTATGAATTTATAGTATAGTATGGCAGCGTGATTCCTCCTGCTTTGTTTTTATTTCTGAGTAATGTCTTGGCTATTCTAGGTTTTTTCTGATTCCATATGAAACAAAGTATTATTTTTTCAGGATCTTTAAAGTATGACAATGGAACTTTAATAGGCATTGCATTAAAATTATATATTGCTTTGGGTAGTATGGACATTTTAACAATGTTAATTCTTCCCAGCCATGAGCATGGTATGTTTTTCCATTTGTTAA
>NW_003852396.1:9054558-9055889 GCF_000181295.1 Otolemur garnettii | reverse complement strand
GTTCTAAAAATTTGGTAATTTCCTTCTTGATCTCATCTCTGACACAACTATCATTCAGCATAAGGTTATTTAGCTTCCATGTTTTTGTATGAGTCTGCAGATTCCTATTGTTACTGAGTTCAACTTTTATTCCATGATAGTCTGAGAAGATGCAAGGAATAATTTATATTCTTTTAAATTTGCTGAGGTTAGACTTGTGACCTAAAATATGGTCAATTTTGGAGTATGTTCTGTGGGCTGATGAGAAAAATGTGTAGTCAGTTTTGTTAGGATGAAATGTTCTGTAGATGTCTGTTAAATCCAAATGCTGAATGGTTAAGTTTAAATCTAAAATTTCCTTGCTAAGCTTCTTGTTGGAGGATCTATCCAACACTGCCAAAGGAGTATTAAAATCTCCAACTATGATGGAGCTGGGAGAAATCAAGTTGCTCATGTCTATTAGCATATCTCTTATAAACTGAAGTACATTCTTGTTGGGTGCATATATATTGATGATTTAAATCTCATCATATTGAGTATTACCCTTAACAAATATAAAGTGTCCATCTTTATGCTTGCATACTTTTGTTGGTTTAAAGCCTGTAGTATCTGCGAATAAAATTGCAACACCTACTTTTTTCTGCTTTCCATTTGCCTAGAATATAGATGACCATCCCTTCACCCTGCGTATATATTTGTCTGTTATGGTAAGATGGGATTCTTTTCTTGTATGCCACAGATATATGGCCTGAATTTTTGTATCCAGTCAGCCAGCCTGTGCCTCTTTAGACGGCAATTTAAGCCATTCATATTGATTGAGAATATTGATATATCTGGTATCATTTTGGGTATTGAGTTTTTCAAAAGTCCAATGGACATCTTTAATCCTTTCACCACTGTGGAAGTTGGAATTTGATCAAAATTTTCTGTGTGAGTTTACTTATGTGGTTGAGGATTGTGCTGGTCATTATGAAGGATAGGTCTGAGAATATGCTGGAGGGCTGGTTTAGTTATAGCAATTTCTTCAACATGTGAATGTCATTAAAGTATTTAACTTCTCCATCATAAATGAAACTCAATTTAGCTGGATACAGAATCCTGGGTTGGAAGTTATTTTGTTTTAGAAGGTTTAAGGTCGATGATCACCCTCTTCTAGCCTAAAAGTTTTCAGCAGAGAGATCTACAGTCATTCTAATATTCTTCCCCTTGTAGGTTATGGTTTTCTTACATCTAGCTGCTTTCAGAATTTTCTTCTTTCATAAACTAATATGTTCCTTTTGGAAAGACATCTGGAGAACACTTAGAGAACTAAAAATAGACCTGCCATTTGACCCTGCAATTCCTTTGTTGGG
>NW_003852396.1:8981440-9053979 GCF_000181295.1 Otolemur garnettii | reverse complement strand
AAAAAAAAAAAAAGAATTTTCTTCTTTCATATTAACTTTAGTGAAGTTAATTATGATGTGCCTGGGGGATGTCTTGTTCATGTTGAGTCGTGCTGAGGTTCTGAAACTGTCCGCTATCTGAATTTCAGACTCTCTCAACATGTCTGGAAAGTTCTCTTTTATAATCTCATACTTTGTGAAGCCACTTCACTGCCTTCAGGGATTTCTATAAGACGAATATTAGTTTTCTTCAAATTATCCCAGAGCTTTTTGAGAGAGTGATCCATTTTTGCTCTCCATTTCTCTTCATCTTTGTGTACTTGGGCATGTTCAGAAGTTTTGTCTTCAATGTCAGATATCCTTTCTTCTGCCTGCTCCATTCTGTTACTGAGGGATTCTACCGTATTTTTCAGATCTTTGAGGGCTGCAACCTCTTGCCTCAGTGTTTCAAAATCTTTGGTCATTTTATCTTTGAAATCGTTGAATTCTTGAGACATATTTTGAATCATTTCTTAAAATTCTAATTCCCTCCTTTCTTCCATTCTGTTAATCTTATTTGCTATCCAAATTCTGAACTCAATTTCTGACATCTCAGCCATCTGTTTATGGATGGGATCTTCAATTGCATCTGCCACATCCTTCCTTGGGGGAGTTGATCTACTCTGGTTATTTGAATTATCAGAGTTTTTCTGCTGATTTTGCCCCATGCTGAATTTACACCATGTGGAGACCGTACCAGAACCATTCAGTCAGTGGCTTCCACTGGAGAAGATGCCAGCTTCCTCTGGTTGCCCAGAGAGGCAGAGCATGTCTGTCCAGAAGAGCCTCAGGGGTGTGAGCCTTGTTCCCACTGCTGTGGCTGCTGCTCTTCACCTTGGGGTACTGCCATTCTGGTATGGTTCCCTCTCAAGTGACTGTCCTCTTGTAGTTTTCAGGCAGCTGGCCAGGGATGCCGGGAGCATACAGCTCTGGCAGTTCTGGGCCTGCCCAGCATGGGTGCCTGGAGTAGGGAACTCCTCCCCTGCCACCCACGAGACATGTGCGGCTCTATCAAGCAGTTCCGGGCCTGCCCAGAGCTGGGGACTCTTCTGCTGCTTCCCATGCCATGTGTGCAGCAATAGCAAGCAGATCTGGGCCCAAACCAGTGCGGGAGCCTGGAGCAGGGAACTCCACATGGGACACACATGGCTCTAGCAAACAGTTCTGGGCTCCCTCCCCCCGAGCAGGGGAGTCCTCCTCACACATGGCTCTAGCAAGTAGTTCTTGGCCCACCCAGAGCTGGGGACTCCTCTGCCATGGCCCACGGGGTGCACGTGGCTCTAGCAAGCAGTTCTGGGCCTGCCCAGAGCAGTGGACTCCTTGGCCGCTGCCCACAGGAAGTGTATAGCTCTAGCAAGCAGTTCTGGGGCCTCCCCCGCAGGTACCTGGAATGGGGGACTCCTCCACTGGCACCCACGGAATGCACACAGGTCTAGCAGGTCTCTGGCTCTAGTACCAGGACTGGGTGCTTGGTCTCACAGGGGTGGGGGACACTGATCTTGTGTCCCCCCTCATTGTCTCCATAGGCAAGGGGAGAAGGGTGGACTGGAAATTCAAAATGGCAGTAAAAACATTTGTTTGGTTTTTCTGCCAGGTGAGAGAGTGTTTAGAATTGCAGCAGGGTCCATGTAGGGGAGTAGAACCCCTTCCTGTGGTTCTCACACATGGGGTGAGATAATAGGTCCACAGTTCACCGTCACCTGTAGAAAACTTACAGGAGCAGATAAAGAGAAAACCACAACTTCCTTGGGAGAGAGGACGGACACTTTTCCTTTGGGATGTATTATGTACCTGTAAATTGCTTTCTTAGAGTCTCAACTTGCCTCAGCAGAGGTGTCCTGCAGATATCACTCGTCTCTCTCAGCTGGGCTCCCAACACTTTATTGGGTGTTTTCTGGACATTATCATTCCCTCCGGATGGGAGCTTCTGTTGTAGGCTGGCGCCTGTCGGCCATCTTGCCCCTCCCTGTCCTGATGATAGTCATTTTACCCGGGGTGAAGTGATAGCTCATTGTGGTTTTAATTTGCATTTCCATAGTGATTAGTGATACTGAACATTTTCTCATCTACCTGTTGGCTATTTGTATGTCTTCCTTTCAGAAATCAGGTCTTTTGATGTGGGGGGAGGGGAATATTAAAAAAATAAAAGAAATCAGGTCTTTTTGCTTTTTTTTTTTTTTATTTGAGGCAGGGGTTTTCTGTGTTACCCAGAATGGTCTCAGAGTTCTGGCCTCAAGTGATCCTCTTGCCTTGATTTCCCAAGTTGCTGAGATTACAAGTGTAATTCACCACAGCCAGCGCTTTTCCTTGTTTTAAAATCAGATTATTTGGTTTTCTTGCTGTTGAGTTCCTTATATATTCTGCTTACTAATCCTTTATCATAGTTATGGTTTGCAAATGTTTTCTCCCATTCTATAGGTTGTGTCCTCACTCAGTCAACTGATCTTTTGTTGTGCAGAAGATTTTTAGTTTGACGTAATCCTATTTGTCTCTTTTTGCTTTTGTTGCCTGTGCTTTTGAGGTCCCTATCCAAAAAATTCCTTGCATAGACCAATGTCATGAAGCATTTCTCCTGTGTTTTCTTCTAGATGCTTCATAGTTTGGAGTCTTACATTTAAGTTTTTATTTATTATGAGTAGATTTTTATTTGATGTGAGAAAGAACAGTCTAGTTTCATTTCTCTGCACATGGATATCCAGTTTCCTCAACATCATTTATTGAAAAGATGGTGGTTTTCTCCACATGTGTTCTTGGCACCATTGTTGAAAATCAGTTGGCTATAAATGTGCAGAACTAGCCGAGTATCGTGGCACACACCTGTCAGAGTCCCAGTCCATGAAATTCGCAGCACAGTGGGAGTGGGAGTAGGGGGAGTAGGGGAGTTTGAATGAGGGCCCAGAGCATGCTCCTGAAGGCCAGGCCCAACATCACCAGCCCTACTGCAGTGCTCCAGCCCTCCTGAGCAGGGAGAGGTGATGGAGGTGCTGACAACCAAGCTGCAGGAAAACAGATAGTCCAGTACAAAATGTATATCAGGGTACAGACCAAAATTCCGCAAGGGCCTCCTCACCTCAGGCAGCCCAGAGAGGACAGCAATGAAGAGGATTCAGAGAATCAAGGAAAGGAGAGCCAAGGTCTCAATGTTGGTACCTTCATAACTTCAATTACCCACTCAGATGCCCAGAAAACCCTAAACCACAAGATGGCAAAGAGATAAAAGCAGCCGATCCACCAGCTGAGAATTAGTGCTCTCTGACGCTGAGCGGGGGGGGGGGGGGGGGGGGGGGGGGGGGGCTGAGTAAATGCCACTCACCATCTCTACCATCATCTGGTTTAGTCAGCCAGCAGCAAGAAATGAATATGAAATTCCAGCAATAAGAGAAGAATGAAAGATTGGAGCTGAAGACCTTAAGTGCTGGCTTTTTGCCCATTGACCTGATAACTAGAACTATCTGCATTATCCATGTTCGTTATTTTTACCTAAAGATGCCTTTTTTGGTAATAACAAATGTGTTTTTTTAAAAAGCCTGTTTTTTCTTAATACGCCTTTAAATGTGTTTAAATTATTTCATATCTGGTCAAGTTGAGATTTTTAAGAACTTCATTTTTAATTTGTAATCAAAGTTTACAACTTGATTTTTTTTCGAAAAGTCAACAAACTGCAAGCACCCATTAATAAATGTCTTAGATAATTAAAAAAAATTAGCCAGGCCTGATGGCCTGTGAGTCCCACACTCCAGTGTGGGTGACAGAGTGAGACCTAACCTCTAAAAAAATAAAGAAAGATTAAAACTGTCTAGTACGGACATTGAAGCTAAGATTGTCAGGCCACAAGAAGGGGGGCCAGTTAATGTGAAAACCCACGATATCTTTGTGATAATATCACCCTGGCTACACATACAGTTCTATAGCTCTATTTCTAACCTGTATCTTCAGCATAGCGCTATAGACCAGTACTATCCAATACACATATAATGTGAGTGGCAACATTGAACCACATGTCATTTTAAATTTTCTATCAGCCAGATAGAAAAAAATGTAAAAGGATGAAATTTTTTTAATAATTTTTTTTATTAAATCATAACTTTGTACATTGATGCATTTATGGGGTTCAGGGTACTGCTTTGATATATAATGTGAAATGTTTACATTGAACAAAGTAACACATCCATCACAATTATACTCATTTCTTAATAGTTTTGAAATGTACCATTGCATCATGCACATTAGGTGAGGTCCCCCCGAATACCCTCCCTTCTCCCACATCCTCTCTCCCCACCCCTCTCTCTCCTTTTCCCTTCTACTTTATGGACTATAGTTATGTTTTGCCATTCATATGATTGTGTAGGTGGTTATATATAAATTTCATAGTAGTATCGAGTACATTGGATACTTTTTTTTCCATTCTTGGGATACTTTACTAAGAAGAGTATGTTCCTGTTCCATCCAGGTAAACATTAAAGATGTGACGTCTCCATCTTTTTTATGGCTGCATAGTATTTCATGGTATACATATACCACAATTTGTTAATCCATTCATGAGTCAATGGGCACTTGGGCTATTTCCATGTCTTGGCTATTATGAATTGGGCTGCTATAAACATTCTGGTGCAAATGTCTTTGTTATAAAATTATTTTTGATCATCTGGGTATATATCTAGCAGAGGAATTGCAGGATCAAATGGTAGGTCTACTTTTAGTTCCTTGAGTATTCTCCAAACTTCTTTCCAAAAAGGCCTTATTAGCTTGCATTCCCACCAGCAGTGTACAAGTGTTCCCTTCTCTCTGCATCCATGCCAGCATCTGTACTTTGGGGATTTTGCGATGTAAGCTAATCTTACTGGAGTTACATGATATCTCAATGTGGTTTTGATTTGCATTTCTCTGATGATTAAGAATGATAAGCATTTTTTCATATGTTTGTAGGCCATGTGCCTGTCTTCATCAGAGAATTTTCTGTTCAAGTCTCTTGCCCACATAGAAATGGGGTTATTTATTATTTTCTTTTGATTAGTTTGAGTTCTCTGTAGATTCTAGTTATCAGACCTTTGTCAGAAGCGTAACGTGCAAAGATCTTCTCCCTTTCTGAAGGTTTTCTGTTTGCCTCACTGTGCTCTTGGCTGTGCAAAAGCTTTTTAGTTTGATCAGATCCCAGTTATGTATTTTTGGTGTTGCTTCCATTGCTCAGGGGGTCCTCCTCATAAAATATTCTCCTAGGCCCATTTCTTCAAGTGTTTTCCCTGTACTCTCTTAAAGTATTTTTATAGTTTCATGTCTTAAGTTTAAATCTTTTATCCAGTGAGAATCAATTTTTGTTAATGGTGAAAGATGTGGGTCTAGTTTCAGTCTTCAGGTCGACAGCCAGTTCACCCAGTGCCATTTGTTAAATAGGGAGTCTTTCCCCCACTGAATATTTTTGATAGGCTTGCTGAATATCAAATGACAATAAGTAGTTGGGTTCATCTCTTGCTTCCCTATTCTGTTCCATAAATCTACCACTCTGTTTTTGTGCCAGTACCATGCTGATTTGATCACTATAGATTTATAGTATAGCTGAAGTTTGGTAATGTGATGCCTTCTGATTTTTCTTATTTCTGAGTAATGTATTTGCTATTCCATATAAAATAATGTATTTTTTATACCGTATAAAATGAAGTACTATTTTTTCAAGTTCTTTAAAGTATGGCAATGGTATTTTAATAAGGATTGCATTAAATCTGTAGATTGCTTTGGGGAGTATGGACATTTTAACAATGTTGATTCTTCCCAGTCATGACATGGTATGTTTTTCCATTTGTTAACATCTTCAGCTATTTCTTTTCTCGGAGTTTCATAGTTCTCCTTATAGAGATCTTTCACATCCTTTGTTAGGTAAATTCCCAGATATTTCATCTTCTTTGGCACTATTGTAAAAGGAATAGAGTCCTTAATTGTTTCTTCAGCTTGATTATTGTTGGCGTATATAAAAGCTACTGACTTGTAAGTATTGATTTTGTATCCCAACAGAGAGGGATTCAAGGACAATTCAAAGCAAAGGGATTCAAAGCACAATTGGAGCCAGGGATTCACACTCCCACCTGCCAGATTCAGTTCAAACTTCTCACAGGCCCAGCTGGAGCCAGGAGTAACACCCCTGCCCACCAGTCTCAGTCCACAAACAGCTAGCCTCTGGAGTAGTGCCTGCCAAACCAGTTGGAGTCATGGGACCACCCCCCCTTGCCAATCTCAGTGCCTGGCAAGCCTCTGTTTGTAGGCTCTGTTGGAATCAGGGCACCAGGCCTGCCCTCTGGTCTCAGTCCACACACAGCTAGCCTCTGCTTGCCAAACCAGTGGAGTCAGGGGACCATGTCCTGCCTCCCAGTCTTAGTCCACTGCCTGGCAAGCCTCTGTTCACGGGCTCTGTTAAGAGTCAGGGCACCACACTCCACCCACAGGTCTCAGTCCACACCTGGTAAGCCTCTGCTCACCAGCCCCAAGGCAGTGGAGTACGCCCTAGCCCTCAGGGTTTGGTTCACACCCAGTAAGCCACTGCTTGAGGGTTCTGTTGGAATCAGGAGACCACGCCCTTGCTCTCAGGTCGCCACCCTATTAAGCCACTACTCAAAGGCCCAGCAGGGACCAGTCCTGTCTGCCATACTCAGTCCACATGGGGCAACCACTCTCCTATTGTGCGTGCTGTCAGAGCCTGGGGTTCTGCACCCCGTCCTGCCAGACACAGCCCAAACCAAGGGTCAACACTACTACTGGCTGGGCATAGTCATAATCAGGGGACTGCTCCTCTTCCCACCGAGTGTCCCTGATGGGAGGGACGGATTTTGTCCTGATGGTTGGTGGTCCACACTATGCCCAGGTCTCTCAGGACAAAACCAAACACTCTGTGCTCTGCAGGGGGCAGAACTTCAGACTGCCATGCAAGGGGGAAAGGGTGGACTGGGAGTTTGGACTTGTGGGGAAAAATATCTGTTCAATTTATGCCTGCTAAGGTGGTGTCTAGGATCATAAGTGGGACCTCCCTGGAGAAAGAGACCTGGAGTTTAGCAGCTCTCTCCAGGGAGGCAAAATGAGAGGTTTTTATTCCCTGCTGGTTTGCAGATAGCCCCTAGCAGACCTCCTTCTTGGAGGAGGGGTCTCCTCTAGTCAATAGGCTTTGTACCTGTAATTTGTTTTCTTGAATGCTCTTCCTTGGAGTTACAGCTTGCCGAACTTCTTTCTTGGCGCAGCTCCCCGTCTTTGGCTTCATAGTGTCTGATTCCGTCCAGTTTTTCTTCCTTTGCTCAGGAACCTCTGATGAGGGTTGCTATCCATCAGCCATCTTCCCAGAATTCCAAAAAGGATGAAATTAATTTTAAAATATTTTACTTAATCCAATGTATCCCAATTATATAAACATATAATCAATATAAAAATTATCTCACACCTTTTTTATACTAAATCTTTGAAATCAAGTGTATATTTTACACTTACAGAACGTCTCAGTTCAGACAAATCACAGTCCAAACTCGCAATAGCCGCACAGAGATAACAGCTACAGTTTTAGAAACACATCTCTGGACAATGATTTCTTTTTCCATTCAAGAGTAGTGCAGCTCAGAGAACATTTCCTTAGTTTCATGCTGAAAAGATCAGGTTGAGGCAGAATTGGAAGTGGAGCTCCATCATGTCTATTTCTTTTCACTGAGGCCACAGTCTGCAATATAATTTAAAAGACTGAGATGATGAGACATAAATACTTCAAGTTGCCAGGTGAACTTAAAGAATTATAGGAACTGAAGGGTAGAATGTTAGTTAAATACAACAAAAGGTGAGTCACACACACAGAACAGAAAGGTCGCTAAAAGATCTTGTAAACAGAGGCAGGTTGAGCCCTTTTCTCCTTGGAGATTCTTTTTTGTTTTCATGTCTTTGCTTTTTTTATAGATTCTTCATAACTTCTCTCAGCCGTAAAGGATGTAAACATTAATGAAACTGGCACGTGTCATTCCACTTCCCAGACAATACATATTTTTAGACTTAACATTTTAAAAGGGAACATTGGGATGCTGGGCCATGCCCATAAATAACAAACTATATTGTCAAATATAAAACAAACTGATCACAGCCCTTGAGAGGCCTTATTTTCTTGATACCCCAAGTGTCTTCTGGTTCTGTTTCTCAGAGAGACTTCAAGGGACACAAGCAAGCAAGTGTCAATGGAGATAAAAAAGTTTACACAAAAATCCCAAAGTCTCTACTGGTCACAGGTATCTATTTCTACATAAAACACCCCAAAACTTGCTGATTTAAAGATACACCTTTCTAATAATCTCACAGTTCCAGAGTTTGGGCAGAGCTTGGTGAGATGAGTTCATCCCTGCCCTCCATGGCACTGCTGGGCATGGCTGAATGGGGGCCTGGAAGATAAAATTCTGAGATAGCCTCATCATGTGGCTGGCAGTTCCTGTGCTATTGGCCAGAGGCCTTGGTTGGCTTCTGTGCTTCCTTCTCAGGTACTAGGTTGGGTTTCTCACAGCATGTTCAAATTCCTGAGCACAGTTGGCTTCTCACGGAGCTCATGCACCAAAGTAAAACTGCTGGCCCTTCTTAAGGTGCTTGGTCCTAAGTTTGCATGGTATCATTGTTCCAGCATTTTATTACATAAAGCAGATCAGAGGGCCAGCCCAGATATACAAGGAGGGCCGGACAAGAGTATGAACACTGACAGGTGTGGTTCACCAGGGGCTACCAACATAGCCACTTTCTTCACTTGAGAACTTCTTGCCATAGCCCATTTTTCTTCTCAATATTCACACCCTTGAACTCTTTTACCCCCTTAGAATTGATAATTGTCTATAATGATGACAATTGAATTAGTATATCAGCTTAGGGTAAGGTGACCAGATTTTAACATTGGTAAAGCAGGACACCATTGACTGGGGGTGGGGGTGGGGGGTGGGGGTGGAGGATGGTGGTGGGGTGGTGGTGGGGGTGGTTCTTAATTAAAAATTTGGTCTATATGGAGCAACAAAAATTTTCATAGAATGCAAAAATAGTATTGTAATATATATTTTTTAATTTCAACATAAGTACAATTTACAAATATAATAAATTAAAAAAATTATGTATAGTATTATTTTATTCTTTGGCATATTTCTCATTTGAGTGAATTTTTTTTAGTAGATTGCTGTCATTGTTTAAAAGGTCATGAAATTTTTCACAAGAATTTGTTAAATTATATTTCACACATAAAATGGCTTTCAAAGTCTCAATACTTAATTGTGATTTTTCTGATGTCCACACTTTATTTACCATAGAAAAAATGGGTTCAGTTGCAGCATTAGTTCCTGGTAAAAACAGCGCGTATCCCACAATTTTTAGTGCATTATTGTATGGAACATGGTTTGTTTCAAAATGATGAAATGTCTCTGACCATTTGTTCTCCATTGTGATTTTTGCTGATGCCCAAGATTTAACCTTTTCCTTATCCATATTTTTTTTTAATAATGATACTTCGTAAGTCGTAAGTATCACTTTCAAGGCCAGCACTAGACTTTTTGCTGCCACTATAAAATATAATAATACGAGTACTGTCTACTAAATGCATGAAATAAATAAATAAATAACTTACCTAAATTATCTGAATAGCTGATTTGTTGACATCACTTGTTTAACTAGCACTAACATGTAGCATGATGTGTATTGTCTGAGAGACAGTTACAAAATATTTTCGTGGTTGCCAATGCCAAAAAATGCCATTGTTCATTAAGTCCAAACAATGGTGGTCAAATTCTAACAACTTATCAACAATGTGAACTTTGACAAGCAGTTCTTGATAATCAGTTCTCAACATTTGTTTGTTATTATTAAAGTTTAACATTATAAAATTAACAAAAATAATATAAAACTCATATCCTGGCGAAATAGCCACATGGTAACCAAAAACCATATATTCCCTTCCTGTTCTCCCACCATTCCCTAGCTTGTTGTGCATTCTTTCTAAAAATCAGGACTTTTTTAAAACACCATGGAATGTGGGAAAAATTGTTAAAAATCAGGACTGTCCCGCCAAAAGTGGGACATCTGGTCACCTTAGCTTAGGACTCCTGGCCAATATCAAAATTCTTATATCTAAGAATTTTTCAGATATCTCAACCTGAATATACTATTGATACCTCTAACTTAGCATTTGCAAACTGAGCTTCTGAATTCTGAAGAGAAAATGTGTCTGAATCAGAACCACAGTGATTTCAGAAAAAGGAACTGCCTCCACTGGCCAGGTTTTCAGAGTTCCTCTTTTTGTTCCCATATCAGGTGTTGACAGCTGTCAAGCATGACTAATTCTAGGATTACCATAAAGCCTTTCCCCTGCAGAGGTGAAATGCAAGGAATCGCAAATGAATAACTGCCTTGTTTCTATAATATAGGAGAAATACATGTTCCTTCCACTCTAAGCTTCCTTGGATTTGGGGTAGTGCAGCAAGGGCTTCAGAAACAGACTGATCTAGGCTGGAATTCCAAACCATCATTTTCTAGTTGTGCTTTAATTTTTAAAAATGTTAACAATTTAAGAATATTAACAACTATCTCATTGGGTTGTTGCAAGAATTAAATAAGATGCACAGTGTCTGATACATTGTACAACATACTGATTTTTGTTTCCAGTGCCTAGACACACTTAGGGTTAAACAAATGTGTCCTTGCCCTCCTTTCCCAGTAGAAAATGCTAAGAGTGAAGAACCCAGTTGTTTACCACCACTCCTAGCCGCCCCACAGCATCTGGCCACTATTAGTTGCTTAAGGATGGTTTTTAGGCAGTCTCTCTTGTTTTGGTTTACATGATAAGCATAGTGCAAACAAGTGGTCGTCTCTGGTTCCCACTGCATCTTCCCAGAGTTGCCATGCCCTTGACTCTGTGCAGGGGATGGCCAATGCCTGCTAAGTCCCACTCCAGGCTGGTACCCCAGCATTGCTTTATATGTATGAAACTTCCTTACCAACCCAGCAGAACCTGTCTCACCTCACCTCATGTGGTCACCACCTATTCCTTTCTGCTACTGGAGAAACTTTCAAATATGAGAGCAAATAAGACTGTAGGGCCATCCCAGCCTCTTGGTGGACATCAGCATCCCTGATCAGACAGGTCTGGACCTCAGGTATACCGCAGGCTGTGAGAAGTCTGCTTTCTCCTCTCTTTTCTCTACTCTCATATTATTCTTTTTTTTCTTTTTTAGTTCTCAAGAGTTCAAAAACATATTGTAGATTAAGAACACAGATAGGTTAAATATAGCATAGTGGTTAAGAAGACAGGCTTTAATTAGATTTAAATTTAGCATTACAATTTACTGGTGACCTAAATCTTAAATATATTTTCACATCTAAAGATGAGAGTGAGAGTATTCTATATCATAGGGTTGGCATTAATTGGCTGTTACTAAAACAACCTGACTCAGTGGCTTAAACAAAAAGAATTATACTTTTTCTCACTTAGTCAGAGCTCTGGCAGTGGTGGCCTATTGTGTTGGTTCAGGGCTTCCATGCTCTCTCCCAGTTTTTATGGCTTTTCCCTCAACCTTAAGGTGTCATGATTGCAAAATGGCCACTGTAGCTCCAAATACTATATTTATATTCAAAGAAAGTGTATCTTTCCTTTTATCAAAAAATAAGATTCTCCTTAGCCTTTGTATTGGACTGCCTATTAGATCCCATTAGCTAGAACCACAGTGTGAGGCAACTCTTACAGCAAAGAGCTAAGAAATTGGGAAAGAAAGTTGTTATTATTGGCTTGGACAAACCAGAATTCATACCCTGGCCTGGGGACACTGCAGCTCAGAAAAAATTCACGGTTTTCTCTTACTAAGTAAAAGGTAGGTTATGGCTAAAGTGTGGGTAACCAAGTAGGGTGTTTGTTTTGATACAGTGCTGTAGTAAGTATCAAATTGAATAATATTTGTAAAATGCTTGACCCAGTGCTGAACTTTTAAGTAATGTTAAGTAAATGTTAGCCATTATTATCAATAAAACTTATAGATTGCCATATTGGTTGGCCCTGACCTTTAAGTATTTTTAAATGAAGTACTTACAGAATTATAAACTCAATAGAACTCAGCTCTACTGATTTCTCAGAAAATACCCTTTGCCCTCACTAGCTCAGAATCTGCTTTCTTTTTTTCTTTCATGGTATAAATATTCATTAAGTACCAACTCTGTACCAAGCACAAATACAGAGAAGTGATGAGCCTTCTGTCTGGCCCCATGGGAACTCCAGGCCTCTAAAATTAATTTCTATGCCCCCCTGCTGGAGCCCCAGGCCCAAGCTCTCGCCAATGCATGGAGCTGCCTCATTTTCCACAAAATCAGAAACCAGGAGGATTGCTGGAGCACAGCACAATAAACTGAGGTCAAGGTCAGAACTTCATTTTGGGGTTTTGAGATCACCTGAATGTAAATGCAAATGAAGTAGACATCAAAAATGCTACTAAGGGACCCTTCCTAAAGCTCACACATCTCAGGGGCACCAAACTAAGAGCTCCCCAGATTCTGCCATCTCACTATCACTGTCATCAGGTATTTACTTAAAATAGGCTGTGTGCAAGCTGGCCTTCCTGTGTTGAACCCAAGAACATTTTACATCTGTAGGGCCCTTTCAAAGCCTGTCCTCATTTTTAGCAGAACTGAAGTTCTCAAGGCAGGCATCATTATCCTCAATTTATTAATAAAAGTGCTAGGACCCATAAAGAGGTCTGTTTCCAGTACCAGGCCATTTGTACACATTCTTTCATTTAATCCTCACACACCGACAGGCAGGTAACATTATTGCCCATTTACAGATGAGAAGTCCGAGGACCAAAGAGGGTAATTTACCTGAGGTCACACAGAAAGTCAAAGCCACAGCTGGAACCTAAGCCTCCCTTTTCCAATCTCAAATACTTCCTCCTAGGTCATGTGGTTCCTCACATATTCATTGGAATATGGCACCTATGATAAATCTTTTCACGCAGTCTGAATAAAAGTTTTATAGAGAAAAATATTACTTATGCTACAATTGTCTATGGATTTTATTTGCCTGTGTTTTCTATAATTGCACTTATAGAAATCACAAAATTGCCTCTGTGTCCTGCCTGTGCAATGACTGTATCTTCTTTCTTTTCCCTTCTCCCTGCTAACTCATCACCATTTTGTACTCTTTTTTGCCACAGGAGAGAAAGCTATCAGAGGTAGTGTTAAAACAAGCTTGACAAAATTATTGCAAAGAATCACTGAAGCAACAGCAGCATTGGTCCCAAGGTCTGGCCGAGTCATCTCAACTTTCTCCCCAGGGGGTCATCCTACAAACATCAAGGACACATTAGGAAGAATATTGTGAAAAGAGAGGTACAGAATCAGGATGGAAACAGAGAATAGGCTGAAGAATGCCCAAGATTCAAAATCCTAAGCAAGATAAATATTAGGGGGAAGTGAAACAAAACACACCCCAAAAAAGGATATAAAACAGTTCCCTTCACCTCATCTTTGATGTAGAGATTGCAAAACGAGAGGGTGCAAGAGCTTGGGAGGCCCCAGAGAGCTAGAGGAACGAGTCGTATGAAGACTGGGGTAAAAAATAATTTACTAAAAATTTACTGTAGTTTCAGGCACTTAATATGCATTAATTTACAAAATCCTTGATTAGTCTTTCAAGGCTAGCATATTTAACCAAACATTATGAATAAAGAAACTGAGGCTCCTAGAGGGCCTAAAAATTTGCTCAAAACCGGACGTGGTGAAAGGGAGATTCAAATCTGCTTTGGGGCTAAGACAGCTCTCTCAGTGGTTGTAATTTATAGCCTCATTTTTGCAGTTGATGTTCGGATCTAAGCGTGTGTCTTTACATTAATCCCTCGTTTTGTGGGAGTCTGTGTGTCAAGGTAATGTTGATTGTCAGTCATATAGGTAACTCCACATAGTAGATTTGCATCAAATACAAATTATATAAATAACAGTAAGTGCCATTAAACTAACCCAACTGCCAGACCCTTGACAGCAAGCACAGCCCTCTGATGCAGCTGTTGATGTCTCCTTTCCTTCACACCTTAAGCTAACTTGTTACTTCTTCCTCAGTGGCTGAAAGAAATAACAAAAAGTACTTGAGTATAGCAATAGGTGGTTATAATTACTACAATCAGCTTCAGTGTGTGTTATGATCCATGGTTGTTACTACCCGCCTTGGTCTGACCAAATTGCAATCAGCACCTCCTTTCACAGCCAGCGCAGTAGGAAGATTGAAAGGAAACATCCACATCAGATCATTCTTGATGGATTTCTGAAGTTATATCCTCTACTCCATCTCATCCCATTAGAAAGCTGTGTGTCATGTCAACGCCATGTTAGAAAAACAGGTCTCTCCTTAACCAAGTCAATACACAAAGAAATGCCCCCACAGGTCTGCTGATACTACTCTGCCAACACTCTACAGCCTCATGTGGAAGGTCCACTGACACTCTACAGCAGGCATCCTCAAACTACAGCCCGCGGGCCACATGCAGCCCACCTAGGACATTTAACTGGCCCACTGGGTGTTTTTGCCACTGCTGCCTGTCCTGCTTAGCAATGGACTCATCCTGAGGCCTGCAGTCTAGCCCTCCAACGGTCTGAGGGACAGTGAACTGGCCCCAGGTTTAAAAAGTTTGAGGACCCATGCTCTACAGCCTCACATCAAATGTCTGTTGACACTCTACAGCCTCCCATGGAAGGTTTGCTGACACTCCACAGCCTCACGTCTCCTGTGGAGGTCCTCCAACATTCTACAGCCTCCCGTGGAAGGTCCTCCGACACTCTACAGCCTCACATAGAATGTCTGCTGACACTCTACAGCCTCCCACGGAAGGTCAGCTGACACTCTACAGCCTCATGTCTCCCGTGGAAGGTCCACTGACACTCTATAGCCTCCCGTGGAATGTCCACCAACACTCTACAGCCTCCTGTGGAAGGTCCGCTGACACTACAGCCTCACATGTCCCGTGGAAGGTCCACTGACACTCTATAGCCTCCCATGGAATATCCACGGACACTCTACAGCCTCCCGTGGAAGGTCCGCTGACACTCTACAGCCTCACATGTCCCGTGGAAGGTCCACCGACACTTTCCAGCCTCAGGTCTCCAGTGGAAGGTCCACCGACACTCTACAGCCTCATGTGGAAGGTCCGCCGACACTCTACAGCCTCATGTGGAAGGTCCGCCGACACTCTACAGCCTCATGTGGAAGGTCCGCTGACACTCTACAGCCTCAGGTCTCATGTGGAAGGTCCACAGACACTCTACAGCCTCAGGTCTCCAGTGGAAGATCCACCGACTCTCTACAGCCTCAAGTGGAAGGTGCACCGACACTTTTACAGCCTAAGGTGGAAGGTCCGTCGACACCCTACAGTCTCATGTGGAAGGTCCGCCAACACTCTTACAGCCTCACATGGAAGGTCCTCTGACACTCTACAGCCTCACGTGGAAGGTTCTCCGACACTCTACAGCCTCCTGTGGACATCCTCTCCCTGCTAACACCTGAATCCAGGAGTTCTTGCAAGAAAATTCAGTCCTGCTACCACTGAATAACCTGGTCTTCCTGTGACTGCGAGTCTTCAGAAAGCCTCACTTTTTCTGGAAAGCAGAGCCACACAGCCATATCTTTGTCTCTACCCAGGATGGTTGCCAGGACTGCTTGTCTCTGCATCAGACATGGTGCAGAGACATGGTGTGTTTGTGGCCAGCAATGGAGCAGACCTGCGAACGGAGAGGACTTTGGGAAGAATCACAAAGAAGCCAGAAAGCACAGCCACAGCCTTGAACCCTGTTTTTTGCTGTGTGGGGGGGAAGATGTGGGACAGTATATAAACACCAACAGTACTCTTAGTTTGGAAGAGACTGATGCCCATTAGACCTCTGTATTTTGGTGAAGTAGGACAAACTGAGCTTCAGAGACTATGGAAAGGGACACAGCTGCGCAGTGCACTCCAGGACCAGTGATGACAGAGTCCTTGTTTGTCCACTCTCTTGCTCATTACTCCATCTGGTCTCCTCATTCCCTGAATCTATAATCATCAGACTTTGTTTCTCTTCAGATCATATAGATCTTTCGCCTTTCACTGAGTCTATAATTGTGATTGCACACCTACAATATCCCTAAAGAGAAGGCAGGTTAGAACCAAGGATGTGAAGACACTCTTCCTGCTTCACTGTGAGAGCTAAAGGAAACCAGGAAGGTTCATCTTCTAGATGTTTCTTTTCCTTTTTCTCTCTTCTACATAGACCCTGCAAATATATTATTTCTTATAATTTTCTCAAGCTTTACTCATACACTGTCCAGAGCTTTGAACACACTATTCATAGCAGCACCCTTTGAAAAATAATGATAATGATAATAGACGGCACTTATTTTTTACATTAAGCAATGTTCTAACCATTTTAAATTTTATTTATACAACATGAGAGTATTAAAAGACAGGCCCTATTAATATGCTCACTTTTCAGATAAGAAAGCCAAGGCAGAGAATGTGAAGCAATCTGCCTAGTGTCACATAGCTGAAACGAGAGAGCTGAGATTTGGAGGCAGGCAGGCAAGCTCTGGAGCCTCCATTCTTAGCCATTACACTCTCTGTATAACGGATAAAGAGTGTGGCCTTAAGGAAAATTTAAAATATGTGCAATCTTCTTTGCTGGCTTGAGTGATATGATTTTAAACATCCTATAGTGGTTGCTACTGGAAACTGTTGAAAGCCTGTTCAGTACTAACCCATCATTAACGGCCAGTCTCAAAGCCAGGCTATGTTTAGTCTTCCACCAGCAGGGAAGAAACAAATTTTACTCAGAAAAGAAATGATGGCTGTGTATGTGGGGATGCTGGATATTCTGGGAAGAAAAGTAATTTTTTTTTTCAGGAGAAGCTGAAATCAGTTAATCTAGAGAATATAGTCAAAGAATAAGCTGGGGAAGTTCAGACCAAGGAAATGAGAAAATTGGAAGAAAGAATGGTTTCTTGCTATGTCCAACGGCAGGATTAAAAAACAGTATTAGGCTAAAGGTGAGAGGGTAACAAAGAAGCCTTTCAAAATTACATAGTGAAAGAAAGAAAAGGACAGTGAATGGAAACATGTAGTGTTGTTGGTCTTTAAAGTTTCTGTATTTGGATATGTGAATACTAGACACGTTTTTTAAATGATTATACTCTGAATTACATCATGCTTTGTGGCACAGGAAGTGAAGGACGAATAAATGTCCACTGGGAACACTCCTTTGGGGCCAGGAGCTCATGGAGGCTGCATCCCAAGACCCTGGAGGGTTAGGAGGCAGTTATCACTATCCAGATTTTCAGGGAAAGCAAACTAAGCCTGGTGAGATTAGGAAAGATTTTAAAAATCACACAGCTAATAAGCCATGGGTTTCAGACTTAAAACAGTGCACCTCACATGCCATCTTCAATAAATATTTATTGAATAGATAAAATGAAGAAATCAAGAAAGCAGGCAGATAAGGCTTGTCTAACCTAAAAGTTCGTGCTTTATCCTCTGTACTGGTGGTTTTGAAATTGTGTGCCACTGAAGCCTTGGATAGCGTGGAGTGGCTGTCTGGCTGAGTGAAGTCCAGGTTTTCTAGCCCTCCTTCAACCAGAGCGTCTTGCTTCCATTTGTGTTATGCAATGGGCATGAGATTTCATTTGAGGAAGAGGACCTTCTTCTAGAAAGTGTTTTATAACTCCTGCCCTATACTATGTAGCTGCCTAAGTATGCATAAAATCTATGAACTGCTGAAGTTTCAAACAGACATATATTAACATAAGGTTGAAATTTATACTAATATCTGAATCCTAGTATGAGGCCCCATATCCTGGTAATCTACAGCCAGCTGTTTATAATGAATACCCAGCATGTTGCAGAGGCAGCTAACATTGCAGGAAGAATGGGAACTGACAGCCCCATTCTTGACAAGGGAAAGTACCCCCCTAAAAGGAGGAAAATCAAAAAGTAAGCTTAGTTAGTCAGAACAAAGAAAAGTCAGCTGGTTTGCATTTAAGCTAGCCATTGGCAGCAAGCTTCCCACCCTTTATGAAATTCTAGCCTGTTAGGGATATAGCTTACAAATACCCCTGCTGGGTCTGTGATCACTCTGAGGAAAAATGGCCATAAAAGACTGGCAAAGACCTAGAATGATACATTAACTGGGTCATTTCCTGCCTAGTGAACAGGCAAAGCAGATACCCATTGTGGAGGTTTGCATTTGCCTGGGACAGAGATCAAGGGAGTAGCTTGAGCCCTGAGATATGGGCAGAAGAGCTTATATTCCTTATCGCAGAGGAAGAGCCTCTGTGGTGGTGAGGGGAGGAAAATTCCTCCCTCCCACCGATTCCTCAGAGGAGATTAATGCAGGTGGCATTTTTACTCCACAGGGAACTAGTGGAGCTTAACACCTCCCCAGAAATCCGTGTGTCATCTCAAGCAGGAACTCTCCCAATATAAGGCTCAGATTTCAGATTTCTCAAGGCTACTCAAAGCCTTAAACAATAGGAGCTGACATATTCACTCAGAGAAACTGCTGACATCTTTGTTCCCTCCCTTATCTTATCCTCTGGGCAAGTAGACTTCAATAAAAGCAGAGTGGAGTAAACACTCTAGGCCATTGCCAGAATCCCACAAACAGGCAATGGACCCCTGAGTTTCCACCTTTAATTCTATTCTGTGTCTCAAGTCTCCTTCTTTGTCGTTGGTCACCGACAGTTACAGAGGTCTTCGTGGACCCTGCCCCCAGGGTAGGACCCTGACATTTGGCATCCAATGGATTCCTGTGGATTCTGAAGTTTGCTTGAGTGACATTTGTGGGGAAAATTTTTCTCAGCAATCGACTTCCAGAGACGAATCTTCTCAGCTTTGGTAAATCCCCCAAAGTGTCCGGAAGCATTTTCAGGGTAACAGTGGAAAATTCTAGGTCTCCTTTCTCTCCTAATTTGGAATTAGTATACTTGCTCTTAAAGAAAGGGGGGGGGCAGTCTCTGTCAGTTCAGAGACTCTGTATTCTCTGTTTGACATGCTTTCAAATTTCTGTCCCTGGTTAATAACCAAGGGAGTTTTAAACACCACTGATTGGGAAAGGGTAGGCAGAGAGCTTGTTCAAGCTCAGAAATCGGGTCATTCTCTCCTTGTTTTAACTTGGTCAGTTTGGGCTGCTATTAGTGCACTGCTCATGCCACCACCTTGTACTGAGGAATTGCTCATCTTGCCAGAATTGTTAAATAGTTCTCATGAAAGTCTAGGAACCTCAGAAGATTCTCTTAGTGAGGTTTCAGTACAGGATGTTGGAGAAAGTTTACAGGAGTCAGTTCCCCTGCCTACAGAGTCAATCATAGAGTTTGATACTAAAGGAGTTACACCTCCCCCACCATCAGGGTCATCTGTCCCTCCCTTTCAGAAAACCTTGCAGCCATCAGAGTAGCTACCACCCAAAAAGCTGCCACCAACAAAGTTTACTATATCTTCAAGGCACCTGTCTCCAGGCCCTCATTACCAGTCAGTCCCTGGACACATCTCTATTAAATATAATAGTAAGCCCTGAAGGGATCCTCGTGCCGCTAAACAACTTTCTCAACCCAAGTCAAGAACCTGCCCACTCACGGATTCTTGCATAAGCCACAGCATAATGAAAGCAAGGGCTCGAGGAGAGAAGGAAGCATGGAATTATCCAGTTATTTTAATACCCCCTACCCAGTGCCAAATGACCAGGAGGGACCAGAAGGGCCCTAACAGGCACAACGAGAAGCCTTCTCCTTTAAATTTTTAAAAGATCTTAAAGCTTCAGTGTCATAATATGGTGCCAGCTTTCCTTTTTTTCAGAATTCTTTAAAATCCATAACCAAAGATCAAAACCTTATACCTTACAATTGGGAAACTTTGGCAAGAACTAGCTTAAGCAAATCTCAATTTCTATAATTCGGTACTTGGTGGTCAGACACTGTGCAAATAACAGCTCATAATAATAGACAGAGAAATATCCCGATTACTGAGGATGAACTATTAGGAACTGGAGAATTGAATAATGTTAGCCGTCAAAAGGAAATGACCACTGAGGCCATTGAGCAACTACCCCTAAGTTGCTTATAAGCTTGGAGCAAAATGAGGAAGAAACCTGTCCATCCTTTATGGCAGTGAGATGGAAGGTCAATGAGCCTTACCCAGATTTCATAACTTGTAGAAAAGGCCATGCCCAACGAGGCAGGAAGGAAAATGGTCATGGAATCATGGCATACAAAGCAGCCAATGCTGAATACCAGGCCTCCATAAGGCCAATAAAAAGTAAAGTTCCTCCAGGAGGAGACAGACTTTCTGTGCATATAAAAGCACGTGTGGACATAGGAGGTCCTCTTTACAATGCAAGCAAACTTACTGCCCAAACCTTAGCTGGCTTGAAGGTCAGAGGCACTGGCTTTGAAGGAAAGTGCTATTCTCGTGGCCAAATGGGACCCACTAAAAGACAATGTCAACAATCCTCTTTCAAGGAAAAAGGAGTTGATTCAGCTAAGCCAAAAGAACCACCTACCGTGTGTCCTAGATGTAAGAAGGGAAAACATTGGAAAAATTTATGTCACTCCAAATTTGATATTGCAGGCGAATCTCTCACTCCTGTTCAGGGAAATGGAATGTGGGGCCAGGCCCAGGCCCTGACACAAAATGGGTCATTTCCAATCCAGAGTTTTGTCCTTCAACAAAACCCTCCAATGATAACATTCCCAAATTTCAATCAACAAACCAGTAGGTCACAGTATCACAGCTGTCCCCCACCACAGTAGGCAGTGCTGGCATTGACTCATGCAGCACTATAGACATTTCTTTATTACCAGGAGAACCTCCTCTTAAAGTACCAACATGGGCCTATGGGCCCCTTCCCCCCGGGGTTGTACAGCTTTCATTAGAAAGATCAAGCCTTGCTTTGAAAGGTGTTCAAATTCATAAAGGGGTTATTGACTCAGATTATAAGGGAGAAATTCAGATTATAATCAGTGCACATGTTCCCTGGCAAGCTAAGGCAGGAGGCCATATAGCTAAATTACTACTCCTCCCTTATATAAAGACGAGAACTTCTAATCAGAAGCAATCTGGTGGGTTTGGAAGCACTGACCCAACCAGTAAGGCCACTTATTGAACAGGACAAATTACAGAAGGAAGGGCTTTGTGTATAGTTACCATCAATGGAAAGTCTTTTTCAGTCATTATAGATACTGGAACAAACACTCTGGGCCATTGCTGGAATCCCACAAACGGGCAATGGACCCCTGAGTTCCTATCTTTAATTCTATTTTGTGCTTCACGTCTCTTTCTTTGCCATCCTTTCTAACTGTGTATTTCTTCAGTTGGTTGCTTCCAGTTCCATAGATCTTAGTAGACCCGGCCCCTGGGGTAGGACCCCAACAAGTATAGAAGCGCCTTCCCTCTAAGACATTCTGGGTAACCACCAGACTATAATTTCAACCTGTCTTGGCTCTGCCCCAGCTTTGCTATAACCTGGTGGTAAGATCTTGGGTAAGTGATTTAACAACTCTGGGCTTTAGTTTCCTAATCTATAAAATGTGATGCCTCCTTTATAGGGTAGAGAAACTTTGTGTTCTATTCATAAGAATAAATACACTGTAACCAAGAGTAAACTTAGTTTCCTCAATCCCCTTCAACAAATGTGGTTGCCCTGGAGTCACCAGGATGACACAGCGAGAGGGTTATCAGTCTTGCTTCCCAAATGTTAGGAGCTCCTGCTTCCTGGAAGGGGGTGTTGGTATACTAGTGTGTTGCTATCTGGGATTCTGAATTATTAATGGCCTCACAGTGGCTTTTAAATACATAGTAAGAAACTTTTACTTATAAAGATAACACTATCTGCTGTTTAACAGGTAACTCCCTGCCCCAATATGAGTAGTAGTAAAAAAAAATATTAGATGATTTTTTTTCTCCTTCTCATGGAGTCCTATTGGTGCAGGGGTTGGGGAGGGAGGTGGTAAGGGGTTTGTTCCACATAGCCATTCAGGGATTCACACTGATGAAGACTGCCATCTTCAACATAGTTTTTGTGGTTGTTCTAAGCTCAGGGTCTGGCTTCCAGGGGGTATATGGGAAGGGAGCAGAGAACTGTGTGGCAGGTGTTCATGGACTAAATCTAGAAGGGGCGTTCATCACTTCCACTGACACGCCGTTAACTAAAATTCAGGCAACAACAAAACCTAAGAACAAAAGAGACTGTGGGACGCTACTTATTTGTGTGCTTATTGGTAAATGACTAATCTTTGTCACAAAATGCATTTTTATGTTGTTACCCAATTCTCTCTCTCTCTCAGTACAAATACAACTAAAACAAAGCTTTCATTAAATAATCCTTTGTGTGCAACACATTCTGATAATTTCTAGTCTATTTTCTTGTTTTAAAATGCTGTCATGACCATGACCCATTAAACTGACATTATGGCTAACTGATGAGTTTGGCCTTTAGTTCAAAAGCTCCTGCGTAAGGCATAACTATTTCTCCTAGCCTTAGACACCGAGATATTGCCAAGGAAGAGAAAAATTCTTCTTTTAAAATTATTTTCAAATAATTGCCATTTCTTAGAAATAAGCCATAATTGGTTGTGGTTAAAATATTAAAATAAAAGTATTTAATAATTTATTGGCTGGGTGTGATGGCTCACATCTGTGACCCTGACACTTGGTGAAGCCAAGCCAGGAGGATCACTTGAGGTCAGTAGTTTGAGAACAGCCTGAGAGCAACACAGAAAGATCCCATCTCTATAAAAAAAAATATATATATATGTGTGTGTGTGTGTGTCTTTCTTCAAGATGGGCTGCCAGAATCAACAGAGATTTTGACAGAAACTTTCAGCATTTACTAAGCCTCTCCTTCTCTTCCTCTGCCCAACTCAGCTTCTCATGTGTCCTCACCCAACATTCTCTCTCTTTCCAGAAGGAGGTAGAAGTTGGAGAAATCAGATTTCAATTTCGTCATGCATTTATTCATTCATTTTAAAATTTATAAATTCTATCTATAATCCAGGTACTTTCCTAGGTACTGGGAGAGAAAGCAAGGAAGAAGAGGCAAAGAACTAGCTCCCACAGCATGAATAGTCTAGTGGAAGGAAAATAAACAGGCAAATAAATAAAAAAGAGAAGAGCAGACATGCTATGAACCCGTAAAAGGGCTGGTGCTGTAAAATATATATATAAAATATACATATATAAATATATATATAAATAAAATATATATATATATAGAAAAATAGTATTCTGGTGGCTGCAAGTAGTCCCGCTACTCAGGAGGATGAGAAGAGGATTTCTTGAGCTCAGGAGTTTGAGATTACAGTGACCTATGATTATACCACTGAACTTCAGCCTGGGTGACAGAGTAAGACCTTGTCAGGAAAGAGAAATAGAAACAGAAACCATGTCTCTGGAGGAGAGGGGAGGGGAGGGAAAAAATGATGTATGACTTTATGCAAAACTAAGAAGATGTGAGTTCAATATGGACAATCAACACCATGCTGGCAAACAAGCAAAATTCAGTAGGGGGTTGAGATAGGCCAAAGGAGCAGCATTCCTTTCTTCCATTTGGGTTTGGAGCCACTGAGAAATAAAGAAGAAACAGTAAGGCAGATGTACATTCAAATACCAGTTTTATTACTGGTAAAGTAAACACCAGAAAGTGTGGCTTCCTAATGCTAAATTGCAAACAGGGCTTACCTCCTGTCCAGCCACAGGCAGTGCTAAGCAATGGCAGGCCTCCCAAATAGAGGAGGCCTTTTATTTTCTAGATAGATGATATATGTACAGTTTGCATACCATAATAAGCAAATGAAACAACGACTGTTTCAAAACTTAGTTATCTGATTCCATAGGCTTTTGTGGTTCTATGTTATTTCTGAGAATGGGACATGTCATTCCTCAAAGAAAATAAACAGGGTACCTGCCCTTCCTCTCCTAAGCTCGATGCTACATTTATGCCTTTCTCTCCTAGGGTTCCTCGTCACCTACTGGCTTATGACGTTACCTCATGACTTCCACTGACTCAAGCAATTCTTATGCTAGTATGTGGAGGTAGACGGTTTCTTCTTACCCAACTCTCTGCCTCTTGATGTTCCCAGAACAGGGGGTTATACCTAAAAGATTCTGGAACAGTCATCTCTCAGATTGCCCTTGAAAGGCCTTTCTTGACCACCAAATGGGAGTAGCTGTAACCCAAAATTTTACAGCACCAGCCCTTTTACGGGTTCATAGCATGTCTGCTCTTCTCTTTTTTATTTATTTGCCTGTTTATTTTCCTTCCACTAGACTGTTCATGCTGTGGGAGCTAGTTCTTTGCCTCTTCTTCCTTGCTTTCTCTCCCAGTACCTAGGAAAGTACCTGGATTATAGATAGAATTTATAAATTTTAAAATGAATGAATAAATGCATGACGAAATTGAAATCTGATTTCTCCAACTTCTACCTCCTTCTGGAAAGAGAGAGAATGTTGGGTGAGGACACATGAGAAGCTGAGTTGGGCAGAGGAAGAGAAGGAGAGGCTTAGTAAATGCTGAAAGTTTCTGTCAAAATCTCTGTTGATTCTGGCAGCCCATCTTGAAGAAAGACACAGCACAGCCAGCTCCACAGCACTTGACTTTTTCTCTAATAGCTCTTCAGTGAAAAAAAGCAAATAACATGTTTGTTATTTAGCAGGTAATTTTTTAAACAAGAGAGAAACAACTCTGCATCATTTATAGCCCCCCAAAGACCTAGCTGGGCAAGGGAATAGGCCCCGAAGTCTGTGGGGGCTCTGAAAAATTACCCTTTCAAACAATTGTGCCTGGCTCAATACAGGGAATTCAGTTAATAAATCTGTAGGAAGAATTTTGTAAAAACTAGTCATGTCCTTGGCTTAACCTATACAGCAGGAAGACCCGTTCCCAACAGACCTGAATTCCAGTGGAGGCCTGGGCTTCCTTACGTGGCATCTGATGCAGGAAGAGCACCAGTGGGTGAGTAGCCACCTCCTCTCCCCCACCTGCACCCACTGCGGGAGGTTCCCATCTGCCTATGGGCTCCTGCACATTCATGTTCAGATGGGGGTGATGGTTAATGAGACCAACAGAGAAAATGGATGGACATAATGTTTCTACTTCTGAATTTGCAGGGAGTTACAGGGAAGGGGAGATGGAAGACAGGGAAAGAAATAGACCCCAGAAAGCCTGCACAATTTGAGGTAATGAGTTTAGGATCTTCAGAATGAGAGAGGAGAGGGAGTTTGAGAGAAGCTACCATGCAGGAGGGAATAAGAAAGGGAGGGGTCGGAGGAAAGTCTACACCTGTTTTCCAGACATTTGGTTCATCAAGACGTTGTGTAAAAGCTTCAACTATTATATTTTGGATGACAGACTTTTGTTTCCTTAGGTGTGGATCTGAGCCAAAGTGAGGCAGCTGAGCTACAAAAGTGCTGCTGAGTAAGAAGCGTGGTCTGGGATTCTGGACAGAGGACATGATAATATTCTCAATAAATACATGTTAAGTGAAATCTTCCTCTAGCTAGAAGCTATATTTTGAGGACAGATGATCTCCATCTCTTTCTCCTCTGTATCTTAAGCTTCTGACTTTGCTCAAGAGACAAAATATTTCAGCCGACAGCAGCTTTGCCTCCTGAGACCCAAGTGGCCCTCAAGCTAGGCCACTTATGCTATCACTTAAGGCAATTTCTTATTTATCTCACACCAGTTATAACTTGTATTCCAAATTTTATGAAGGGAAGCAGCCACAACACTAGGAAGAGAAAAAAAAAATCAAAGAAAGTTTGTATGTTAAAAATCCTCTGCATGCGAATGGTAGAAATCCAACTTGAAATAAAGTAAGTCAAAAAGTCATGAATTTGAAAGTATTGGGTGTCCCATGAAAGAGCTGGGAAAGTCAAGGGTGCTGCTGGTCTTGGGAAACTAAAACCAGGCAGCACAATGCTGTCAGGATTCCTTCCTCCGGTCTCCTAGCAGTGGTTTTCCCTGCACATCAGCTCCATTCTCCCTCATTGCAAACTGAATTTCTCTACGTGGTAAAAAAAAAAGTGAGCATAGTTTAAGCTATGGCGGAGAGACTGTCTCAGTCAGTTTGGGTTCCTACAACTGATGCCATAGACTGGGTGAGTGCAGCAGAAATTAATTCCCCCCCATTGTGGAGGCTGGGAAGTCTGAGATCAGGGCACCAGCATGGTCCGGTTCTGATGCAGGCCCTCTTCCTGGTTTGCAGGCAGCTGTCTTCTCATGTCTTCTCACTGCAGAGAGCAGAGCAGAGAGTGAGCTCTCAAGCCTCTTCTCATAAGAGCACTAATCCCACTCTGAGGGGCTCCACACTCGTGACCTAATTACTTTCTAAAGGCACCACCTCCAAGTACTATCACATTGGGTATTTAGACTTCAACATATGGGTTTAAAGGAATAAAAATATTCAGTCCACAGCAGAGACTAAACTGATATGTTTGTTCTTATGTCCAAAAATCCATGGAAGAGGAGTCTTATTGGCCCAGCTTGGGTCAGGTGTCAACCCTATAAGCCAAATGGTGAAGGCAAAGAGTGAGTCCCAAAAGAACAGAGTTGCTCTTTCCTATGAAAGGAGTTGAGAGAACAGCAGAACCCTGAGGAAGAGATTACTAAGTCCAGAAGCGAGAGCTATGTGGGAATGTAAAGCAACAGGTGACCATCACTGGGTAAGGGCAGAAAGAGCCTGAGAGTGAAAATGAAGTACCACGAGTTCACACTCCCCCTTCACAGACTGAGATACCAAGGCCTGTATATTAAGAAAGAGGAGATCAGAATAATAAATAATTTCATTCAAACACTCATCAACAATAGTAGCATTTATCAGAGAGGAGAGGGCAGGAGGACAATGACAGTGTGGAGAAAATAAACCCTTAACAATTCACTTTCTGGTATCTGAATGGCAAGGCAAAGTTAAGTTCCTTCAAAGACAAGATTCTGTAAACTTTCATGAGCCCAACAGTCACCTTGGAGAGCATGTGAAAAGATGACAATTCTTGAACTGACTTCTTATCCTTCCTTTCTGTTAGGATAGGGTATCACTATGTTGCCCAGTCTGGTCTTGAATTCCTGGACTCAAGCAATCCTCCTCCTATCTTGGCCTCCCAATGGGCTGGGATTATAGGGATGAACAACCACATCCAGACATGGTTTTATTTCTAAAAGTAAAAAGTTGGAATGAACTAAATGGTCAATTCCAAGATAATGATTGGCTAAATTATGGGGTGTATGTGTGTGTGTATATACACACACATACATATAATGCAATATATATATAGCATTAAAAAGTACATAAAAATATGCATGATCATATCAGGATGAAAACATGGACATGGCCTAAAGTTAAGGCCTTCATCCAAGGCACCCAAGGTGATTTGTGAAATCATAGAATCTAGGTTCAAGAAGAATTTAGAGAAAAGATTCCACCAAAGATGGTGGAGTAGAGACAGTGGACCTCAAGATGATCTATGAAATCATGGAATATCAGAATATATGTTCAAAAATATTTGGAGGATATATGTCACTAAATATGGTGGTTTGGGGAGTTCTAAGGATCTGTTCTGCTGCTGAAGCAAATATTAAACTAGCAAAAAACTTAGAATCAACTATTTTGGAACTTGGGAATATAATTAAAAACTTACAAGAACCAGGGGAATGCTTACTAAAGATCACTAAATTTCAGTAAGAAATTGTGCTGGCAGGGCCAGGCGCAGTGGCTCATGCCTATAATCCTAACACTCAAGGAGGCCAAGGTGGGTGGATTGCTTGAGCTCATGAGTTTGAGACTAGCCTGAGCAAGAGTTAGGCCCCATTTCTAATAAATAGCTGGGCATTGTGGCAGGTGCCTATAGTTCCAGCTACTCGGGAGGCTGAGGCAGGAGGATTGCTTGAGCTCAAGAATTTGAGGTTGCTGTGGGTTATGATGCCAGGGTACTCTACCAAGGGTGACAAAGTGAGACTCTGTCTCAAAAAAAAAAAAAATTGTGCTGGCATCTTTGCTTACCTACCTTCCAGCCCCCATTCCTTGGCTTGGTGGTGGCTGTGGGGATGGTGGCTTATGTTTCTGGTGCCAGAGATGACAATATAGATTTGTTATCAATAAATTGTGGTTGTGCATCTTAACCATTCAGGGAGTTCTCTGAGGGATTGACTTAGGAGCTTGCCTTTGTTTTACTTGATTTTGAATTATCCCAAGGCTGGAAGTGTCCTGGGCAGCATTTATCAAAAGCCCTACCCTACTCCCTGCTGGGGTAGGGAGTGGAGAATGGCACAAGCAGCAGAGAGACCAGAAAGCCTGGGAGATAAGGAGGCTGAGGATCAAGATACCTGAGGGAATACGGACTTTGAAGGACTCCTGGGTATACCAAGGAATCCAGAGAGCCGTGTGCATGCCAGCTCCCAACACATGCTCAGAAAAAGCTAGAATTATTCTATGCTAACATCTCTGGATGATCTTTGGGCTCCAAAACAGCAACAAGGTATGGATTAAGACAGAGTTGTAGGCAGTTTGGCTAAGCATTGAAATGTTCCAGGCTGCAATGACTGCAACTACCACAAAGTATTATTGTTTTATTTTTGGTTTCAGGAATTTAAGGAAATACCTTTCAAGTCACTAGTTAACTACTGAAATAATGGAAGGAGACTTGTATGACCATACATGACAAGAAATGCAATCTTTGAAAGAGACTTTAGAAAAGTCACTAAATAAACAGATGGTTGCAGCCCACAACAAAAACCAGTAGCAAGTCATGAGGAGGGGAGATAATCTGACTTCCAAAGTTATGAGTATGCAAAAAATTGTGAGCATGCAAAGAAACAGGAGAATAGGTGTCATTCACTGGAGGAAAAAAAAGAAAAAGAAACTGGCAGAAACTTTCCCTGGGGAAGCCCAACATTGTACTTACCAAGTGAGGGCTTTAAGTCATATCTTAAACATGCCCAAATAACTAGAGGAAACTATGGAAAAGAAATAAAGAAAACCAAGGGAATGATGTCTCAATAAATAGTGAACATCAATATACAGAAAGTGTGAAAAGGAACCAAATAGAAACTCTGGAGCTAAAAAGTACAACAGCTAAAATGAAACATTCACAAGAGGGGTTTGATAGCAGATTTGGAAGGCCAAAGAAAAAATTAGGAACTTGAAGAAAGATCCATTAAAATTATCTAGTCTGAGTAAATAATAATAAAAACAATAATGAAGAAAAGTGAACAGAGCCTAAGGGAACTGTAGGACACCATCAAGCATGCCAAGAAGCATTTTTAAGGAAAAGAGAGAGAAAGAGGCAAAAAAATATATTTGAAGGAGACTTATATGAAGGAGACTTGTAGGACCATACATGACATGAAAAATAAAAAACAAATATTGAATTTGATGAAAGACCGGAATGTACACATCCACATTCAACAATCTCCAAGTAGGATATCAGACATCTACATGGAGACGTATAGTCAAAATGTCAAAAAACAAAGACAAATTTGAAGGTAGCAGGAGAGAGGCATCTAGCCATGTACAAGCAATCCTCAATAAAAATAATAGCTGATTTCTGATCATAAACTGTGGAGGTCAGAAGGCAATGGGAGGACATTAAAAAACCTGTCAAATAAGAATTTTGTCTGCCAAAAGTTGCCTTCAAAAATTAAAAAGATTTTAAGACATTCCCAGATAAATAAAAACAGAGTTTATTGCTAGTGGCCTGTCCCACAAGAAATGCTAAAGGGAATTTTTCAGGATGAAATGAAAGGACATTGGGCAGTAACTCAAAACCATATGAATAAACAAAAACACCAATAAATGTAACTATGCAGGTAAATATCAAAGTCAATGGCATAGTATTTTGAGTTTGTAACTCCTTTTTCTTTTCCTATATGATTTAAAATGTAAGTGAAAAAACCATTACAAATTTATGTGAATAGGCACGTAACGTATGAAGATGTGATCAGTGACAATAGCGATGTAGATGGAGGGGGGCATCTTCACAGAAGCAGAATTTTTGTGTGCTATTGAAGTTAGCTATATCAATTCAAACTAGATTGTTAGATATTTAGGATGTTAATTCTAATCCTCAGGGTAAGGACTTAGAAAATAACTTAAAAAATACACAAGCATGGAAATGAGGTGGAAATCAAAATGGTACACAAGAGAAAAATAAAAAAAGAATGTAGAGTCTTCTGACTCATTCTGCTAATAGATGTAAGAATTGTCTTTCACTGGTATCTGACACATAGCCATGGGGAAAATGAGGCTCCTCTGAGCAGAAATTCAGTGTAGTAACATGCTGTACAGGTTTGTATACATAAGATTTTTACAAAAACATGATATAAATAAGTAGAAGTATTAATAAGCATGACCTGGTAACTCAGTAGGAACTGAGCACCCACCCCAGTTGCTGCTGTGACACTGATGCCTAGTGCTATGCAGCAGGCCAGCATCTTTCTACGTCTGATTGGTAGAATGCTCACACCATGATGTTGATGAGTATAATACACAAAAGGGCTGCTATGGTCAAAAATACTTAAAAATACTGGGTTAAGTGGAGTTCAAGAAACGTCTTTATTGCAGGACTCATTGGAGTCTGTGACACCTTGTGTACGTATACTTAGAGTCCTCAGGATGTAGTGATAACATATTTCCCAAACTTTTTTGTTGTGAAAAGAATCTATTGGTTTGGAAACTGGAACTTCAGGGAACATTCTTTAGGGAATGGTGCAAGGAATAGTTAAGTTAAAAATAGAAGTCTTCTATACCTCAGTTTCCTCGTGACCATAGTTAGGGTGGTAGCATACTTGGCCACCTGATGCTGCCACATCATAGTTATTCAATATTTTGTTGATTGTATTATACAATTTAAGTGCCAAGGAGGAATTCAATAGCCTTTTCTCTCCAATTAATGTAGACTAGGAAGAACAGACTTGAAGACAGATAAATTTGGACTCAAATCCTTTTTCTATCACTCACCACTGATTATGGACTTTAATAAGACATACAAAATACTTTCACAACAACACCTAGATTACTCTTTGATCTAATAACAAGGCACAACAGCCTGGATAATTTAATATACAAAACTGTACATCATAGTTCATCACTTGTCAATTTGGCATCCCCACACACCTCCTTTAACCATTCTTAATACCCAGTTAAAGACAACAAAGTAATACTTGCACCTAAAGTGACACAACTACCCTATGTACAACCAGAAACACACTAATCCTTTTCCCGGGAGAGGAGGCAGATCCTTGGATGATATTCACACCTTTCCTTTCATATTTTGTAGCTTAAATACTGTCACGGCCACATAATGATATTTTGTCCAATGATGAACCATATATACAATAGTGGTCCCATAAGACTATAATACTATATTTTTACTGTACCTTTTTTAGGTTTAGGTATGTTTAGATACACAAATACTTACCAACATGTCGCAATTACCTACGGTACTCAGTACAGTCACATGCTGTAAGGTTTGTGGCTTTGGAGCAACAGGTGATCCACATAGCCTCGGCGTGTAGTAGGCTGTACTATTTAGGTTTGTGTAAGTACATACCGTGATGTTTGCACGATCACAAAATTGCCTCACAATCCATTCCTCGGAAGGTATCCCTGTTCTTAAGTGATGCATGACAGTGCTGTGATACAAAGTTAACTATTACTAATATATATTATGTTCGATGATAAGGAGATAAGACTAAGTAACTTACTTAACCTCTCTGAGGTCACCATTAAAATGGGTTCATAATGCCCAGACTGGGTATTTTTTGCTCATCCACTTAGTGCTATCATTCATATCGATCGATATAAACTATGTTGTATACACATATAACATTCTGTATGGCACAACCTTTGTGCTTGATTAGCAGACAGGCAGTGAGAAAAGCCTGTCAAGAGTTTGGTAGAGGGCCTGGAACAGAATAAAAGCCTGAGAAATCTTAGTTGCCTTTCCCTTCTTCCTGGAACAGATAAGACACAGCTCTCAAAGCAACCCAGCATCCTGGGTCTCTTCACTGCACCCAAAGGGACCATTCACCCTTCAGTGGATAGAACCCCAGGACACTTCTTCAGATGCAAAGAGACCATTTTGCTAAGGAGTTTGGAGGCAATAAAGACTGTCCACATTTCTGTGGATGGCTGCAATGCTTTGTCTTTAAGGACAGTACAGCAAGATGAGTCAATGGTGCTTCTCAAATCCCAGTATCCATAGCAACCAGACATTTTGTTCATAAACAGAATCATCAACTCAAATATGAGGAGACACGAGTTAAAACCTAGCTTGGTAAACTGGATTCTTTTAATATTCCCAACTATGGACATTTTCCAAAGATGTAAGTCTCAAATAAACATAAAGCAATTCCAGAGTGTCACATAATCGTGCATCCTGTTGGTCTATGATGGAGGGTCAAGAAAGAATCACAAAATTCACTTTACTAAGAATGGCAACTATTTAATTGTTGTATTACAAGGCAATTAATTTACCCACAGTCTCTTGGAAAACAGATTTTCCTCTCTCTATCTTCTCATTTGTAAACACAAGGACATAAGGAGTCAAATATTTGCCACCTTAAAACTACTCACTTTCCATTGTTTTCTTCCTATTAACCATAAAATTCACTGTGAACCTTCCAACCCTTCTGTGAAATTTCTGACATTTTCAATGTAAGACAAAGACTAAAAAAACAATTCTAGAAAAATGCGTATTTATGTTCTCTAGTCTATGAAATATAAACTGCTTCGATTCTATGCTTCAGACCTGAAATTGTGTATGTGCCTAAGCAGAAGCAGTGCACTGATCACATTTGCCAAACCTCATGGTTTGGTCGTCTGTCCTAGGCGAGAAGTGAATAAAGGGCAGAAAAACAAATTTTAAAAGAAGTTAGAAATCCACAAACCTGCACATCACGTGTATACAACACTTCTAAGTAGGACCACGTGTAAAAACAGGTTTCTCAGAATTTGTCCTGGAATGCTTCTTAGTAAAAATGAATCACAGGAGAAATCTTTTTTACCAAAAAAAAAAAAAAAATCACCTGTTCACTTATTAAGTACCTAGTGAGTGCCTACCACAGACCAAGTGTTGGGATTACTGGTGTGAGACTGACAGACACCATTTCCACTGGTGACAGCCTAGTGAGGGACACATAAATCAGCAAGGCTACAAGAGCACCAGGAAAGACACCTCACCCAGATTTTGGGCCTCCCTGAATGTGAACATCTCTAAGTTGCCACCTAGAAAATGAGGGGTCAGTAAAGGGAAGGCGGTACTTGTTTTGAGGATGGTGGGGACTTCCCGTATGAAAGGGGACATACGTGCGAAGGCCAGGAGCAAGTGTGGTCACAGAAGGTTGAAAGTCTTGAAGACAGTTGAGTTTAGCCAGACTTTGGGACCCCTTTTCTCAGAACAGGAAGCCAAGGTTAACACCCACACTAGCTTACATCCTTGGGTGGGGGGCTGGGGGCATGGAGGGAGGGCAGAGTGGTGCCTTAGAAGAGTCATGCTCAGGGTGGTCATGCCTGGAGGGGCCACTGGACCATATGTGTCATAACCAGGTAAAAACGTCCCACTCTTAAATAACATAAGACTATTAAGTCTTAAATAGGTAGGAGAGATTCAAAATCCTTGAGAGGAACTACTGATAAGTTTGTGCCTGTTCAAACACTTTCAGTTTTAAACATGCAAGGCTGAGAGGAAGGGATATTCACTAAAAATTGGGCTGTGAAGAATGAATACTCACTGCCCAGGGAGTCAGAAAAGCAATTCTACCGCAGTCCAGCCCTGTGGGCTCTCACACCGGGCACGTCTCATTTACATTCTCTCATTCATTTATCCAAACATTTAGAGACCTTTCTATGTGCCATAAATCACGGTAGAGGCTGGTCACTGAGTTCCTTCTCCCCCCCCAAGGAACTCAGAGTCTATGAGTGAGGGGACACCAGCAAACACGCAGAAGATTACACTGCTCTGTAATAAGTACAATGCTACAGAGGAGGACTGGACACCTGGAGAGTCCATGCCACCCCACACCCCCCACCCCCCAACTCAGGGAGACAAACTCAGGTTTCCTTGAGGTGATGGTGCCTGAGCAGAGCCCTGAGGGCTGGGCAGTGGGTGATGGACAGAGCAGGGAAAAGCTGTTGCTGGCAGGCAGAGCTGCAGTGTGACAGCCTGGAGCAGCAGTTCACGCAGAAGATGGTGAGTAGCTGTGTGTGGCTAGTGCAGAGCAAGGGTGGAAAGTGGGGGGAAAGGTTTCTGACTGTCAACAGGCAGGCCATGAGGAGTCTTGCATGTCACATTACAGCATGTGCATGAGATGGGAGGAGGAGGAATCTAGGGCAGGCCCTGGGTGACTGTTAATGGGGTCCTATTAACCAGCGCAGAAATGCAGAATGGATGGGGAGCTCAGAGTGGCTGGATGTAAGGTGCCTGTGAGAAATTCAAGGGAAATACCACTGGATTGTGTTGATGTTTAACTCTACAGGTCAGGACTGGAGAGAGATGGTCACTGCAGCCTCACCGGACATGAGATTGCTCAGGGAGAACACAGTGTGGAAAGACAAGAAGAGGCCCAGAGACAGAGCTCAAGAAAACGGTTAGGTGGCAGATGGAGGCGATGGAGCCAGCCAGAGACCTGCAGGGAACTGGGTAAGATATAGGAGAAAAACTAGGATAAGGGGGCCCTGAGATCAAGGAAGGGGCAGGGTGACTGATTATCTCCGTCAAGCAGGCTGTGGCTGGACCTTGCTCGTTGGATCCAACAATTGGAGGGCGCTGCTGAATTTGGCAAGAGAGGATCAGTAATGTGGGGTGACACAGAGGAGCCAAAATGAATAAATATGGGTTTTTAGAAAATATAGGTAGGAAAAGAACGCCAGTTTGCTGGCTGGGGTGGAACTTAAGGTCAAAGGACAGTTCCAGGAAAGCTGCAGTATGGGTTGAAAGTGTACTGAGAACATTTGCACGTTCAAACTCACACGAACCCCAGTTACTTCGTATTAACACTCTCTGATAGACCCAGCAGCAACCTGGTTTGAGTGTGACAAGGTGACATGAACAGCCGGGAAGCGAGGATGTAAAGCGAAGGAGCCCTAACCTGGGGAGAAACGGGAGGACAGAGGTTTGTTCACTGCGGTGCGGCCATTAATCCCCTCCCAGAGAACTCTGGTGTTCTGCTCTCTGCTCCCCCCTTGCCTGGGCTCTCTTCAGCCCCTGATGGGCTTCACACTCATCTCCTTTGTTGTCACTAGACCTAAAAAGCAGCTTCTTTAAGTGGCGATGAGAGGCCCCAGCATTCACACCCTCAGGTCTCACGGGAATCGTCAGAAACTGAAGACGCTCCAGTCAGAAAGTCTGGGGCTGAGGGAGAAAATTGGGAGGGATAGGGAAGGTGGGGCAAGGAGGGGAGGAGAGACAGAAGGGAGAGAGAGGAGAAAACGAGGAAAGAGAAGGGGGAGAGGATGGGGTAAAGGGAGAAGTCGCTTTAACTGGAGAGAGAGGGACAGATGAGCAGAAGGCAGGCAGAGAGGAAAGGAAGGCGGTGGGAGACGTCAGTTAAACTAGGGAAGGGTCTGAATTAAAACGAAGTTTTTAGAAAATGTAATTTTATTGTACCCAGGAATTTCTCATTTGCTCAACAAGTGTTGATGGCGTATGTACTCTGCCCCAAGTTGCTTACAGCAGAGAGGCAGGAGAAGCCTGCATGTGGGCATTCCCAAGGGCCAGGGGTAGGTGCGATGCCACCAGCAAGCCAGAACCCCAGGGGAACATCTCATCAACCCACAGGGAGCCTGCCCCTCAGGGAAGCCCTCTGTCCTGAGGGCTGAGTGGCAGGAGGAGCCACCAAGGCCCAGCGTGAGTTCTGACAGAACAGAGGGGCAGGGCAGAGACAGACCACCAGGCTTACCAAATGACGGCAAGGACAACAGATGAGGGTGGAGAAGTAAATAGGGGTCAGATTTAAAAGGGTCCCTTGCCATGTCAGGGGTCTGGGACTTAAGGTCCAGAAGGGTTTTAGACGTGGGAGTATCATGACTATCTTTACATTTATAAAGGATCATTCTGAGGGGAAAAAAAGACTGCAAACACACACTGAACTCTGGTTATGATATGCATACTTGAATTATTTAAGAAAAAGTATACTGATGTCCCCAACTTACTCTGAAATGCATGAAAAATAAGACTGATGGCTGAATAGTGGCGCAGGGGGTTGGCCAGACGTGTAAGAGAATATGTAATAGAATGGTAGTGGCAACATCCGTTGTGTGGTGGGTGCACAGAAGTCCATTGTAAAGTTCTCTCCGCTCTCCTTCTGTTTGAAAACTTTCATAACAAGTACTGAGAAATTAGATCATTCTGGTTTTCCCCTACATACAGCTCTCAAAAGGGGAAAAAGAACCAGTTACAACAGTGGTTCTCAGCCTTCCTAATGCCGCGACCCTTTAATACAGTTCCTGCAGTCCCGACCCACAGGTTCAGAACCGCTGAGTTAGAAGGTTGTGTTGCAGTAAGTGAGACAATAACTGATCATAAGAGAAAAACAGGGATAAAAAGTTTGAGTTCAAGAAACTCTTAGAAAGTTTAATCAACAGCTTTGGCAATTGGATGGATGAAGAGGTAAAAATAAAGGTCTGTTTTACCTGCCCTAGTTAGAAACCAATTAAGAGTTTGGACAAGAATAGTCAATAGATTGTGCCACGACAAAGACACCTAAGACCCACCAAGAACTTTGAATCACTGAAGTCCCCATCTGGTCTCCAACTACACAGATTTCTGTGCTAGTTCTTTGCCTGCTTAGTCTGTTCAAACTCAGGGGGCTTCACCCCTCATGACAGGGGTGGGGAGGACAGTCATCCGCCCAGCATCCCTGTGGCCCCAAACCAGCCCTCACCCTCCTCAGCCTCCCTCAGAGCCCTCAGAACACCACTGCACCTCTTCTCTTGGCAACTTAAGTCTTCTGTTTTGTTGTGGTTTTTTTTTTTTTTAAAGAATAAAATTGTTTTGGATCTGCTCCTTCGAATGGCAACATCCCCAGCCAGCTTGGGTTTATCAGCTTTTCGTCAGAAAACAGATTTCTCTGGAAGACTCAGTCACAATAAGGCAAAAATGAGCTTTGCTCAAGGGCCATAAACCGCCTCTCCTGAGAGCAGATGCTGGTCGGCCTGCCGGTTCCCTGAAAAGCAGCCTGGCTTGGTAGCGTCCTGCCTCCCTCCACCTGCATCTGCGCTGCCTGTAATTTCAGCTCATTTCCTTCAGCTTTGTCCTAGAGATTGTGCGCAGCTCGCTCCTTGTCCTTCTTCCCTCCGCATGAAGGACAGTTAACAGAGGCCCCTTTTCCATTTCTGTAATTACTTTTGTGATTCATTTCTGGACTCTTGGCCCCTTTACTACACAAGCCACTTTAAAGTTACAGTTAAACCCCAGATCTCTTACCTCTTCAAGGCTTACAGCTTCCAATTTCTGAGGAATTGAACAGGACACAAGAGCCTGTTTCTTGCCCTGCCAAGAGGGCTCGCTTGTGAAGAGACTCATGCTATAGAGATGTCGTTACCATTTGTGATTGGACCCTAAAGAGGAGACTCCTGGCTCTCCTAAGGTGGGGACAAGGGAAGTCGAGCTGGAAACCAGCCCTGTTCCTAGGGAAAGCCAACACATACCTCCCAACACACACACAATCTGATCATGGCATTTCACTTGGGACCCAGGCAGTATCCACTCCTTCAGTCCTGGAGGTCTAAAGCACCTAGATAGAGAGTCTCATATACTTAAATTCAGATCCTATCTCCACCACACCCAGCGGAGCCTGTTTCCCCACAGCTGAAACAAGGAAAGTGCTCACTCTGGGGGTCATTTTGAGATGTCAGACCATATACGAGTAGCACCAGCCCAGCGCCTGGGTCCTTGTCTGAGCTTAATACTCAGTGGCTGTGATCACCCAGGTGTGGAAAATGTCCTTCTCCAACGAGATGATCAAACATGTCTCGCCCATCAGCCGTGCAGCTGAACGATGCAGGGTGTGCTTTACTTTCTCCAGGTAAAAATGCTCTTAGTGTTTTATTTTAATTTCCTATCCATGAAACTTCAGTGTCTTCAGCTACTACTGTTTTGGAGAGGGAACTTGTTATAAAACTTGGCATTGAAATAGGCCCCTCTTCCACCATGTTTCTTATCTCTGGGACTCTCCCAAGAGTCCTGTCCAAGTTTCCAGTTTCTTCTCAGCTGAGAAAGATACTCCTGCAGACATGATCATTGCTGAGAACATTTGCAGACTATCTCACAGGACAGTGGTCCCTACATGCTAAGGGAAATGATCTCATGGATCGTGGGGGACTTCCTGTGTTCTGTCTGCTTCGGTTTTCATCATAGTTTAAATTCTTGGATCCCCAAGGCCACACTTCCTCTCTGCACCTGGCTGGGCCTGCTCTCCGGCAAGAACCTGCTCTCCCGCGGCTGTGAGAGGACACGGATACTCATTCCAGCAGGTGACAGACTGAGGAAGGAGAAACAGGCCTGTGGAACCAGAGAGGGAGGGTGGGAAAGGGCTCAGAGGAGAGCAGAGTAGAATTAAAAACAGCGAGATTTACTCTGAGCTTGGTGCAATGACAAGTTATTGTTGTTGGTGGTTTTTTTTTAATGAACTTTCTCATTAATTTTTTTCCCCAGAGCCCCATTACAACTTCCCTTTATAACTGGGAAAAGTGACACTTGGAGAGTTTGAGTAATTTTCTCATGGTCAGCCAGCGAGTGAGTAGCAGAACCCAGTAGTTGAACCCAGATCAGACTGAAGAACCCCAGGTCTTACCGAGCATGGAGTCTCTGTTTCTCTGAGGAGGCGGACTGTTTGAAACCCAAGGGAGGGTGGGAAGCTGGCATTGTTGGGTCAGACTGTTAACTGGAGCCACCTGGAGTTTGGCTCCTGCACCTGGGCCTAGTAGAAACTAGATAGGGTAATAAAGGGGCAGGATCGTGGAGCTCCCTTCAGATTCACATTGCTGGAAATGGGAGGGAGCCTCTGGAAGGCTCCTGCCTTCACAGTGAGTAGGAGGAGGATGCTAAAGGAGGCAGCGTCTTTCCTTTTTTCACCTAAGATACTTGATTCCGTGAAAAATACTCTGAGCTTGAAACAGGTGTCATGGAGAGAGATCAGCCTTAGATTTGGACTCGAGGATGGGCTCTAATGGGGGAGGGGGCTGGGGCCTTCATCCACAGGATGTCTGAGGCTCAGAACTCAGGCTAGAAGTTTCTAGTTTCATCAGGGTGGGCCCAGGGCAGGCCCCTGCCAGGCCTTAGGGGCAGGGGAGCCATGGGCTCTTGGGTGGGGGACCCTGTTTCCTAAGGATTGAATGAGTGAGGCAGGGGGCTCCTTTGTCTTTTTGGCTTTTGTCTCTTTGCATTCCTTCCCATGACCACTATTATCCAGAGCAAAGCTGGAAATATAGCACTCAGCAAACACCAGGGGAAAGGTCATTCTTGCCTGTGTGATGGAAATGGGCTTTGCATGTGGAAAGCTCCTCCGTGTGACTCATGCCCGGGCATGCCTCTGGCTCTGAGAGTTTGGCTACCCCTGCCTGGTGCTTGGAATGGGTATAAAATGGGTTGGTCTGGAAGAGGCAGAACTACTGCCCTAGAGGAGAGGACTCCGGCTAGAGGCAGCTAAGGAGGGACCCACTGCTTAGGGTTCGTGTCTGTGTCTATACCATGGTTGGGAGTAGGGGTGTCAGACCTCTAGGGATTATGCCACCTGCCCTGACATTCTATTGTGCTGCCTCAGGCAGAAGTTCCCAGGAGCAGCCAGAGTGTGGCAGTCCCTTGAGGGAAGGAGGTGGGGTTGGGCGTCCTCTCCATCGAGTGAGCAACATGTGTCTCCTCTCTGCAGCAGGCCATGGCACGGTGGTGGCAGCTTCTGCTCGGTTTGTGGACAGTCATGCCCATCTGGGCTGGGGACGAGCTACTCAATGTCTGCATCAGTGCCAGACCCCACAAGAGAAAGCCCGGCCCGGAAGACGAGCTCTATGACGAGGTGCAACGGTCTGGCCTGGCCTGGCCTGGCCTGGCCTGGGAGTGGACAGGGGGCTTCTTTGGCAGATTAGGGACAGTCAAATAGACAAATGCCAAGATAGTCTCTGGACTGGCCTGGGAGTGGACAGGGGGCTTCTTCAGCAGATCGGGGACAGTCAAAGAGACAAATGCCAAGATAGTCTCTGGACCCCTCAACCCTGATGTTTTGGTTCCTTGGGTCGGGATTTAAGCAAAGGTAGCTTAAAGGGAGACCATGCCTTTTTGACACTGTAAGAGCTAAGTGAGTCAAAGTTCTCAGCTCTGGGCTACTTTGGCCACTTGGGAGCAGGGTCAGACGGTGATCCCAGAGGCCCATTGTTGGTTCCACATGGATTAAAACAAGCCTCCTTGCCAACAGGCCCTGGGAAAACATGACCTAAGCAACCCCATCCCAACTCCTGGGAGAAGCACAGCTGGCATTTAGCCTATGAGTCCCTCCTCCCAATGCAGTCCTGGATTTCCCTGGGTCTCACTGAGGCTCCTCTCCCTGCTGCTTTTCCCACAAAGGCCTCAACTTCTTAGGACCTGAGACTCCAACAGTTATGTTCCCCCTGTAGAGGGTATTATCAGGGTCTCCCCTGTACGGGGCTTGCTGGCTAAAGGCGTCCCACTTGCTCAGGCCTCCTCTTAGAGGTCACTTCCATTCTGCTGCCTTTCTGCCCCAGAAACTCACCAGCCCCTGCCTCTATTCCCTGTGCCTTTTGCTTCTTCCCCCACCTCCAGTGCACACCCTGGAAGGACAACGCCTGCTGCACAGCCAAGACCAGCTGGGAAGCCCACCTGGAGGTGTCTCCACTCTACAACTTCAGCCTGGTTCACTGCGGACTGCTGTTGCCCGGCTGCCTCAAGCACTTCATCCAGGCCATCTGCTTCTATGAGTGCTCTCCAAACCTGGGGCCCTGGATCCGGCCGGTGACAAGCCTGGGGTGGGAGGCAGGGGCTGATCTGTGCCATGCCTTATCACTAGTACTAAGTGCCAGAATGTCCATCCAATCCCATGCTGGTGTGTCCAGAATGCTAAGAGGAGCAGGCAGTGTTGTCCCCTTCTAGACAAAACCAGAGCCGGATGCCCTGCTGGAGAACAGCTGGTGGGGAGAGTGGGCTGAGGACAACAGTGGGATGAGAGGCTCCCACCAAGGGAGAGTGAGGCCAACCTGAGTTGGAATTCCATCTTCTGTACTTACAAGCTGAACAGCCTGGGACAAACTAATAGGCTTGTTGTTGTCACTTGTAAAATAATGCCTAGAGACTTTGCAAGAGATAATGTACACATGGTACCGAGCACAAGATCCACTGTAGCTATAAGCAGTCTCCAGACCTCTGCTATAACATTCTGTCTCTTGCTGTGCACGCCCCAGGTGGCCCCGAGCAGCCGAGGAGAGCTAGGAGAGCGAGCTGCGGCTATTCCGCTGTGCCAGGAGGACTGTGAGGAGTGGTGGGAGGACTGTAGCTCCTCCTACACCTGCAAAGCCAACTGGCACGTTGGCTGGGACTGGAGCCGGGGTGAGTGGTGGGGCCGGGGTATGTGGCGGGGAGGCTTGGCCATCACGGAGGGCCGCGCAGTGGAGGTGAGCTGTCCGCACTTGTGCCCACAGGGAGGAACCATTGCCCGGCAGGAGCCCAGTGTCTCCCCTTCCCCCACTACTTCCCCACACCGGCTGACCTGTGCGAAAAGATTTGGAGCAACCTCTTCAAGGCGAGCCCCGAGCGCCGGCACAGTGGGCGATGTCTCCGGAAGTGGTTTCACCCTGCCCAGGGCAACCCCAATGTGGCCGTGGCCCGTCTCTTCGCCAGCCCTGCCCCATCCTGCGAACTCCCCTACATCCTCACGGCCATCGCTCTGTTTCTGTTGCTCCTTTTCTGAGGGCCCATCTTCTCCCACTCACACTCCTGCCCTCCCACCTTCTATGCACCAGGCCAGGGCCAAGCCACATCCCTCCTCGGTCCTCCACTGACAGCAGCAGCCCAGGCTGGGGCTGGGTGGGGCACTGAGGCTGCAGCCACTGGTGTCTGAGCGCTGCGCATTCCTTCCCAGGCCCTCTTCTCAGCCCTTCTTGACCTTACCCAAGGGCCAGGGAGTGCCATGATGACCCACCCCCTCCTGCCTTAGGGATGGGGCTCTGATGGGGCTGCGGGTCCTTCCCATCCACGGCAGAGCAGATGTGACAGACTGGCCTCCTTTCCTGCAAGGATGCCTCCAATAAAATGGCAGACTACCTCTGCGTCTCTCCTGCGTGACTTGCTGTGCCTTTGCTCTGGAGGCCTGTATCCAAGGTGCACAGAGCGCGCCTCAGAGTCAGGTTGCCACATGCCTACTGGTGATTAACTTCTCAGTAACTTGCCGTGCATCCTCACAGCACCTCTCTGAGGGGTACTTTCAACACCCTGTTTTTCAGTAAGTGACATACCAAAGAACCAAACCGGGGGAGGCATGGGGCCACCCAGACCACCAGCTTTATTTTGGGGACCAAAACTGAAGCAGCGACCTTAGCTGGTTTAAGGGTTCCCTCTTCCTTTTGACCCCTTGCTTTTGCCCCCAGAGCACAACACACTGGTCTGAAATTTTGGAAACCCAAGTTCTAATCTGGTCTTTCTATTTTCTATATGACTTTTGGCAATCCTCTGACCTTCCTGTAAGACTGTCTTGGTTTTTCTCTCTGCTGAGAGGAATGAGGTGTTGGACCAGATGATTTAACTTATAAAAAAGAAGAAGAAAGGAACGCCAGCTAGAAAATAGTGTATACTTCTCAGGAAGTGCCACATCCAAAGGCATGAAGGGTTAGAACTGAACTTAGGAAGGAGCCCTGAGCTCTGGAACCTGGAGCCAGGCGGCTTCCCAGCATTAGATGGTGCTTTTTTCACAACCCTTTTTTTTTTTTCAGGTTAATGTGAAACTATGAACAACCAGGTCATAATATTTGAGTTTGTTAGGTAGAGTCCTTCTTGCAGTTATATCCCACACCCAAAAGGTGTGCCATATACCACAACGTTGTGCCCATGGAGAGTACCCCAAACCTCCCCTCCCCTCCTTCCCTCTTCCTCTTCCCTAAATCATCCTCTGTCCAGCTTGAATTGAAATGAGTTTTTTTCTCCTCTGTGGGCGTGAATTAGATCATCTACTGGATTCATGTTAGTATTGAGTACATTGGATATTTGCTTTTCCATTCTTGTGATACTTAGAAGAATGTGTTTCAACTCCATCCAGATTAATACAAAATATGTAAAATCATCATCTTTATTATGACTGAAGAGTATTCTATGGTATAAATATACCACAGTTTGATGACAGGCATTTAGGTTATTTCCATGTCTTGGTGATCATAAATTGTGCTGTGATAAACAATCTAGTGCAAATGTCCTTGTGATAAAATATTTTTTTCTTCTGGATAGATGTCTAGTAATGGGATTATGGGGTCAAATGGAAGATCTAATTTGAGTTCTTTGAGGATTCTCCAAGCTTCTTTCCAAAGAGTATTGGTTTGCAGTACCACCAACAGTCTAAAAGTATTCTACTCTCTCCACATCTTCCCCAGCATCTGCAACTTTGGGACTTTGTAATGTGGCTAATGGGCTTACATGATAACTCAGGACGGTCTTGATTTGCATTTCTCTGATAATTAGGGATGATGAGCATTTTTTTTCATGTTAGCCATTGGTCTGTCTTCCTCATAGAAGGTTTTGTTCATGTCCCTTGCCCAGTGAAGTATGGGATTTTTGGCTCTTGATTAATTTGAGTTCTCTGTAGATCCTAGTTATCAAACCTTGGTCAAATTGATAATATCTTTTCTCATTCTGAAGGTTGTCTATTTGCTTTTATTATTGCATCCTTAGCTGTGCAGAAGCATTTCAGTTTAAGTCTCAATTATTTATTTTTGTTGTTGTTGTGATTGCCACTTGCCACTAAAGTCTTCATCATAAAATCTTTCCCCAGGCTGACATCCTCAAGAGTTTTTCTCATACTTTCCTTTAGGATTTTATCATTTCATGTCTTAGATTTAAATATTTTATCCATCTTGACTCATTTTTTATAATGGTCAAAGGTGCAGGTCCAGTTTTAGTCTTTTATATATGGTTATCCAGTTCTCCCAACACCATTTATTGAATAGGGATTCTTTTCTTCAGTGTATGCTTTTGTTTGGTTTATCAAAGATCAGTTGGCTATAAGAGACTGGTTTCATCTCTTCATTTTCTATTCTGTTCCAAGTGTCTATGTCTCTATTTTCGTGCCATTACCATGCTGTTTTGATCACCCTAGACTTAGCCTAAAGTCTGGTAGAGATACTTCTTCTGGCTTTGTTTTTATTACTGAAAATTGCCTTGCCTATATGGGTTTTTTTCTGGTTCCATAGGAAACAAATAACTATTTTTTCTGGTTCTGGTATTATTTTTATTTTTATTTGGCCGGGGCTGTGTTTGAACCCACCACCTCCAGCATATGGGGCCAGCGCCCTACCCTTTTGAGCCACAGGCACTGCCCAGTGGTCCTGGTATTTTAATGGGGATTGCATTAAATCTGTAGATGGCTTTGGGTAGTATAGACATTTTAACAATATTGAGTCTTTCCAGCCAGGAGCATGGTTAACCATTTGTTAATGTCTTCTGCTATTTCTTAAGGTTTCATAAGAGGTCCTTAACCTCTTTTGTTATGTATATTTCTAGGTATTTCATTTTCTTTGAGGCTACTGTGAAGGGAATTATATCCTTGATTAGCTTCTCATCTTGGCTGTTATTGGCATATACAAAGGCTACTGATTTGTACACATTGGTTTTATACCCTGAGACGTTACTGTACTTTTTTTTAAATCACTTTCAGGAGTCTCATGGTTGAATTTCTGGGGTTCTCTAAGTATAACATCATATCATCTGCAAAGAGTGAAAGTTTGACCTCCTCTGCCCTGGTTTGGATGCCATTTATATCCTTTTCTTGCCTGGTTGCATTGGCTAGAACTTTCAGCACTATATTGAATATTAGTGGCAACAAAGGACATCCTTGTCTGGTTCCAGTTCTAAGTGGAAAAGCTTTCAGTTTTACTCCATTCAGTATGGTATTAACTGTGTGTTTTTTTGTTTTGTTTTGTTTTTTTGTCACTTCATTCTGGTCAAGTGAACAATACAAGAAGAGGACATTTCAATTCTAAATATATATTCACCTAATTTAAATGCTCCCAGATTTGTGAAACAGACCTTGATTGGTCTGAGCAATATATCACATAACACCATAATAGCTGGGGACTTTAATGGCTGTCTGGCAGAACGAGACAGATCCTCTAAACAGAAACTAAACAAAGATACAAGGGACTTAAATGTGACCCTAGAAAAAATGAGATTAATAGACATGTACAGAATACACCATCCAAAGCTAATGAATATATGTTCTTTTCAACAGCCTATGAAACATACGTCAGGGGCTCCCACTTCTTATCATTTCTGGATTTAGCTATGAAAACGTTGCAAAAGTGACTTATCTTTTCTGCCACACATTCACATTTTTGCTCTCTGTTGTGTTAGAATTTCTCAACTTAATCTCCCAATCTTTTTAATTTTAGCAATCCATTTTTAATTTCCAGGAGAGTTTTTATTTCCTTGTTATTTTTCACAGCCCACTGTTTTGGTTTCATAGATGTAATATTGTCTTAGAACTCACCAAATATCTAATTAGAATGTTTTTAAGCTTGTTCCAAGTCTCTGAAGGTCAATCTGTTCTATTTCCTTTATCTTCTGTATGCTGCTGCTTTTCTCTGACTCTGGTGGCTTCAGGTGTCTGTCCATATTAAAGAATGAAGGGCTGTGTTGATTTTTATAGCTATCTGGTATGGATTCCCTCCATGGTTGTATATGTGGTTATTCTTCCCTCTGAATAGCAAAGCTATTGGTTTGTTCTGTGTATGGGGGGAGGGCTTGTTGATTGGAAATAAATGAAAACCACCCAAATGAGAACAAGCAAAAACTATTCAATCAGAGCCTGCAAGAGAGTCAGCCACCATCACTTGTAATTGGCAGAGACTCAAAAGCAGACAGAGTAGTGGGAAAGCTTTAGTGTGGAAAAAAGAGAAGCTTCAGATATGCCCTGATGGGAGCTGTTGACAGGGAAGCAGTAGGCAGGCCACCTGGCAGCAGGACAATCTTATGTGATTGGTTAGGGGAGCATATTTGGGTTTTTCAGTTAGTACTTCGTTGGAAACAGGGATGAAAATTGGAGAAGGTGGCAGTTATTAATGAAATCCTAGGTCTTTGGGGCTGATTGTTAAGGGGTTATTGTTTGGCTTCTTGGGCTAGTTGCCAGAGACAACATTCTGACTTCTACAAAATTGCTTTACAGATGGCAGGCTGGTTTCTGTGCTGGTTACTATAGATAATGGGTTAGAATTCTATTTTTATGTGTGACCTGGCCATTAGTCATCTGTATATGCAGCCTTACAAGTCAGAATAAAGATGGTTCTCTCTGGGATACTAATACCCAAATGTGACACTTCAGTACTACCCAGAATTTTATTTAGTGTTTTGGAGAAGACCCTTTCCAAATTCTCCTGTCCCAGGACTTAAAGTTGGGTGACCTAAGCTCTTGATTTGGGCACAGGACATGAACGTGAGGGATAAGGACAAAATTTTTCTCTGCGCTGCCCACATACACCTGCCAAATCTGAGTCCTGGGCCTTTCAGGTTCTTCTACTCTGGCTGCCTCTTCCTCTTCCTCTGGCCTCCATGTTCCCTTTGAGGTGCTCTCATATGTTTTCCATCTTCTAAATATTTGTTGAAATCACTTATTCATTGGTGATTTTCTTCATATGCCCTTGGTAAAGGAACATTTGGAAATAATCATTTTAGTGGGATCCCAGGTATTTGTTCCACCTTCTATGACCTGTACCTGCAGATTTTTAAGAAATGCAATTATTGGCTCAGCACCTGTAGCAGTAGTTAGGGTGCCAGCCACATACACCAGGGCTGGTGAGTTTAAACCCAGGCCAGGCCTGCTTAAGAAAACATCAATGACAGGGCAGCACCTGTGGCTCAAAGGCGTAGGGCACCAGCCCCATATACCAGAGGTGGTGGGTTCAAACCTGGCCACAGACCAAAAAAATATATATATCTGGGAATTGTGGTGGGCACCTGTAGTCCCAGCTACTTGGGAGGCTGAGACAAGAGAATCACTTAAGTCCAAGAGTTTGAGGTTGCTGTGAGCTATGGCACCACAGCACTCTACCAAGGACAACATAGTGAGACTCTGTCTCAAAAAAAAAAAAAAGAAAAGAAAAGAAAAAAAGAAATGCAATTATTGTGTAAAGAGTACCTTAAAATAGGAGCAAAAAGAAGACAAGGAGGCTAAGGGCAATATATAGGATGAATTTTCAGGAGAGAAATAAAATCAGAAAAGCAGGTGCTAGGAGCCTAATTGAGAGATTTCTAGGAGGCTTGAAACCAGACTACAGGAGAGGCCATGGCCCACAAAGGGGGAGATTCAGGAGCTGTTAGGAAGATAAAACCCACAAAAGTTTGGACCATATTTTTATATACTGTGCTGCAAAATAAGTATAAGATGAAATGTGGGGAGAAAGAACTATCACAAAGGAACTGACAGCTTTGGATAACTCAACTCTAATGTTTCTACTTATTTGGAAGAGGCACTACCCCGGGGCTGTATTGTATAGGTCTTAGTGAGAGGCAGATAGTAGAGAACATTCCCCTTCAGATGCAACCCAGTCACATCCACTGTGGGAACATCAAATCCTACTCAAATCCCTTCTAGCAGAGAATTCTGGAAAGTCCCGGGTGGCAGATGACAAGCAAAAACAAAATAGCCCACTTTGTGTGATGGTGCGGGTTTAATATCCTCCTCCAAGTAACTTTCCTCTGTAATACCTCCTACCAAGCATGGGGGTTGCAGCAGCCTGACAGTATTTGTTCCCAGACCACCTCTTTTGTCTGAAAAAGAATGCTAAGCACCCCCATTCCTCCCAGTCCACTTCCACTGACATCGTCCACAAAAATGACTGCTTCATTAGGTGTTTCCCAATGTCCCATTTCTTTTGCTATTGGGGGACCCAGACTTGGAGGTTATTTTGGCATCCCAGGCTAGTATCTTTCATGTCAGGTCACTCCCACCCCAACTGCCACCCACAGACCTTGAGAGCCCTTGAGCCCTTAGCTTGAGTGTTCAGTCCCTATCAACACCACCTATCAACACCACCTAGGTGCCCTCATTTCCCCCTCCCCCTCTCTGTTTGGCTCACATCCGTTTTCAGATTTACTCTCCTATAGAATCAGAAACCACCTTTAGTAGTGCTTTTGACACAAATAAACCAAATAGAAACATCTGAAGGAAAAGAGAGGGCTTCCCAGGGAGGAGGGCCTGATGGTGGGCAGGATGTCAGCGTGGAGTCATCCGTCAGACAACTGATCACAGTGAGGACAGGAGGCTGGGTTAGAGACAAGAATTTTGGGCTCAGTTTTCTAGAAGTGTCACTTGGAGATTTGGAAGCATATGAGTTGTCTGAAAAAATGTAGAGAGAGAAATTAACAGCTTGTGGACACACCTTCAGCTGATAAGTGACAGAGAATGGAGCCAAAAAAAGATACAGGGAAGTGGAAGCCAGTGAAAAGAGGAAGAAAGAGCTGTATTTCTAAGGGGCAATGTTAAATTCAGAGTTGCCATCCACATGGCATTTCTAAGGGGCAATGTTAAATTCAGAGTTGCCATCCACATGGCATTTCTAAGGGGCAATGTTAAATTCAGAGTTGCCATCCACATATTAATTCATGCATAAATAGTCACTGAATTCTTACTCTCTGCTGGACACTGTGCTGGTCCTGTGAATGGAAAGACCAAGTATAAAAATGAATAATCCAGGCCAGGCACGGTGGCTCATACCTATAATCCTAGCACTCTGGGAGGCAGGTGGATTGCCTGAGATCACAGGTTCAAGACAAGCATGAACCAAAGCAAAATCCTATCTCTAAAAAAAAAAAAAATATAGCCAGGCATTGTGGCAGGCGCCTGTACTCCCAGCTACTTGGGAGGCTGAGACAAGAGAGTCACTTAAGCCCAAAAGTTTGAGGTTGCTGTGAACTATGATGTCACGGCACTCTACCAGAGCTACAAAGTGAGACTCTGTCTCAAAAAATAATAAAAATAAAAATAAATAAAACAAATGAGCAATCCAGGCTATTGATAAAACAGGACTCAGACCACAATCTGTAACAAACAGTTCAGGAAGCAAGCTACTATCCACAGTACATAGTCCAGGAAGCCAAAGCATCACCCCTACAATAATAGACCCAAATGACCAAGAATTGACTAATAACTGCCAGCTTATTTTTGGTGCCTGCTTCCAACACAGGACCAACCAATCACATGGGATGCCCTGCCTCTAGTTAGCCCACTTACTGCTTATCCTGCCAACAGCCTCTGATCCAGGCAGACCTGAAGCCTTCCTTATCCCCCCATTCAAATGCTTCCTGTCACTCCTGTCTGCCTTGAATCTTTGCCAGATGCAAGTGATAGTGGCTGACTCCTTTTTAAGCTTTAATTAAATAGCCTTTTCTTGCTGTCATTTATAGAAGACAAGGAGGCTGAGGGCAATGTGTAGGATGAATTTTACAAGATGTAATAATGAATAAAGTAAACATCATTTCTGGCCTCAGGGAGCTTATACTGTAATGAGGAATGCAACAATAATATAAGTAGACAACAAAAATTAAAAGGATTACAAATAAGATGACCACTAGAAATGAAACAATCAAGGAACCCAAAGAGGGTTGAGGAGGTGCTAATTTAGATGACATAGCTGTATTTTTTTTTTTTTTTTTTGAGACAGAGCCTCAAGCTGTACCCCTGGGTAGAGTGTCATGGCATCACAGCTCACAGCAACCTCCAATTCCTGGGCTCAAGCAAGTCTCCTACCTCTGCCTCCCAAGTAGCTGGGACTACAGGTGCCTGCCACAATACCCAGCTATTTTTTGATTGCAGCTGTCATTGTTGTTTGGTGGGCGGGACTGGATTTGAACCTGCCAGCTCAGGTGTATGTGGCTGGTACCTTAGTGGCTTGAGCCACAGGCTCCAAGCCAACATAGCTATATTAAAGGAGGAGGTAGCTTGGGAAAACATTTGGAACATTGGGGGCATGTTTGTAGCATAAATGGAAAGTGCTAGAGGAGATGAAGCTAAAAGAAGGCAGAAGAGCTGAGGGCATGTGTTCAAGGGGGCTATGTACCCCAGGGTTGAGGACAAAGACTGGTGGAGGCAGGAAACTTTTCCATTGAGACTGGAGGAAAAGAGAGAAAATTTAAAAAGTCATTTCAGAAATAAAAGACTTCAAACATAAACTGTGGACTCAATTAACATTGAAGCTTTGCCACCTGCTGAGAGTTTAGAAGCCTAAACCTCTGGGCCAGTGGGAGCATTCTGGCCACGCTATGCAGCCTGGGAAGCTGCTCCTCAGGTCCAGTGTTCCAAATTCACAATCCAGGCCTCTTGTCTAGCTTCAGCCATATGGTAAGTGTAAACTTTCCAAAGGCTCAAAGTCCACTCAAGGGTGAGATTTAAAAAACTGACACAGGATTATTTTCAGGGTCAGGACATTTTATGAATAGAGACTAAAATTTGGCACCAGTAATGAAAAAGGAAAAAACAAATTCATTTCTGCCTTTTCTGAGCTCTGCATCTGTCTGCAGAGACAAGGGATGTAGCTCTGGATCCTAGGAACAGCCACTGATGGTAAAACTGATAAAGTCAGGACCTCTGACTGTGTCATACAGGAGGAACTTAGTACTTACCAGGGTGTAGCTGTGATTAATTAGAAGGATAGCCTGAGAACAAGGAGTAATTTTCCCTGGGAATAGAATCTGGCACCTCAGCATAAAGCTCCGGGAAGCTACAACATAGACAGGAACAAAAAAAGGCAAGCAGAAGGGGCCATTTCTCATGGAGAGCTAAGTTTAACTTATCCTCTATGAACATAAATCAAATGTGGTCCCCCTACCCCTCCCAGAGCATCAAAATAGCCATAGCAAGAGATTAAATAATCTATATTGCTATACTTTTACAATTAAGTAAGAAGAATAATATCACCAAGTTCTTAACCCATTTCCTAGCTCAGGAAGGCTCAGAGGTAAAATAGACATATTTGTCTTGCATGTGACTTAATAATTCTTTTAAAAAACTGAAAAATTGATGATGTGTAAAAGTAATGAGTATGCTGGAAATTTGGGCGAATATTTTAGTATTTTAATGAGAACTTTCTAAGGCAGTAGCTATAAGTAAAAGATTAATAGATTTACTAATATTTTTAAAGGAAAGAAAAGAGGGAAAGGGGAAGAAAATTTTTTAAACACTATAAACAAAGTTAAAAGATAATGCAAAATAGGAGAACATAATTGCAACATATACATGCAGATGTTAATATTTTTAATGCAACAAGAGTGTTTTAAAATATGAGTAAAGGATATGTGTAGGTTATCATTCAGAATAAAATTTAAACTCCTGCCTAGCTTTCTGGCCTCAGCTCATAAGACTTTCTCCTGCCTACCACTCTCCAGCAACCTGGTTCTCAAACAGACTAGGATCTTTTCCATCTTAGAACATTGTCACCTGCTTGTTTCCTAATCCTGTAATGCTTTTACCCCCTATCATTGACTGCCTAGTTTTCTTCACAATTGGGATTTTAGTTCAACTATTACATTTTTGGAGCATTCTGCAATTACCCAACTCCAAGTAATACTCCATCATGCCATCTTTTCCTATTTTTTCGTAGTTTATTTCACCATCTGAGATCCTGTGTGCATGTGTGTGCTATATCTCCCTTCACTCCCATTAGAAGGCAAGCTCCACTAGGGAAGAAACTCATCTCTCTTATCTGTTGCTATATCCCCAACATATAGAACATTTCCTAGCATGTAGCAGGAGCTCAACAATTCTTTTTTGAATGATTAAAGAATGAATACAGAAAAATGAGAAAACATAGTCAATAAACACTAGTAAAGGTTTCGTTCCATGAGTAATCAAGGAAATGCAAATTAAAACAATGAGAACCCTTTTAACCAATTAGATTGGCAATGATTTTTAGAAAATGTGATACAGTCTGCTTCTGATATAAATTGGCTGACACTTTATGGAAAGTAAATTGGTAAAATGTGTTAAAATTTTAAATTTTCTGGGGCGGTGACTGTGGCTCAAAGGAGTAGGGTGCCGGCCCCACATGCTGGAGGTGGTGGGTTCAAAGCCAGCTCCGGCCAAAAACTGCAAAAAAAAATTTAAATTTTCCAATCTTTGCAATCAATAATTCTACTTTGATAGTTGGGCATTGTGGCTCACACCTATAATCCTAACACTTTGGGAGGCTGAGGTGAGTGGATTGCTTGGGCTCAGGAGTTGGAGAAAAGCCTGAGCAAGAGTGAGACCCTGTCCCTATCAAAAATAGAACAACTGGCTAGGCATTGTAGTACGCACCTGTAGTACCAACTACTTGTGAGACTGAGGTAAGAGGATTGTTTGAGGCCAAGAGTTTGAGATTGCTGGGAGCTATGATGGCATGGCACTCTACCCAGGGTGACAGAGTGAGACCCTCTCTCAAAAAAAAAAAAAAGAAAGAAAGAAAAAAAAAAAGAAATTCTACTTTCTTCTTTCTTGAAAAATCCTATAGAAATGTTATTTGTGCTTCAGAATAAAATGATAAACCCATAGATCCAAGAAGCAGAATAGGCAGTGCCCATAGCTCAATGGGTAGGACACCAGCCATATACACCAAGGCTGGGGGGTTCAAACTCAGCCCAGGCCATCTAAAATCAACAGTGACAACTGCAATAACAACAAAAAATAGCCGGGCATTGTGGCAAGCACCTGTAGTCCCAGCAAGTTGGGAGGCTGAAGCAAGAGAATCGCGTAAGCCGAAGAGTTGGAGGTTGCTGTGAGCTGTGATGCCACCGCACTCTACCCAGGGCAAAGGCAACATAGTGAGACTCCGTCTCAAAAAAAAAAAGCAGAATAAATATTCACCACAAAGAACTGGAAGATAACACCAAACTAAATCATAATCAAATTCTTAAAATCTGTGATAAAGAAAAAATCTTAAAGAAAAAGAAAAAAAATCTTTAAGCAGAGGGATAAAAAAGGTTTTGACACAGAGGAGCAAAATCAAGGATAATAGCATATTTCTCATGAAAAAAACGCAAACGAGAAGACAGTGGAGTGACATCTTTAAAGTACTAAAAGAAGAAAACTGTCAACCAGTAACTCTATACCCAGATATCTATATCTATATCTATATCTATCATGAAGTAAATTGTGTTCCTCCAACATTCATAGTATTTTAGAAAGTGACTGAATTTCGAAGATGGAGGTAATTAAGGTAAAATGAGGTCCTGTGAGTAGGGCCTCCTCCTATTTGACTGATGTGATTATATGAAAACAAGGATAGGACACAGACATAGACTGAGGGACAACCATGTGAGGACACAGTGAGAAAATAACCATTGTCAAGCCAAGGAAAGACGCCTCAGAAGAAACCAAACCTGCCAAATCTTGATCTTGGACTTCCAGCCTCCAGAAGTATGAAAAAATTAATTTCTGTTGTTTAAGCTACCCATTCTGTGGTATTTTGTTATGGCAGTCCTGGTAAACTAATGCAATATCTTTTAAAAATGAAGACACAATAAAGACTTTCAAGGCATACAAAATCAAAAAAAAAATCACTATCAGACTCAGGCAATAAAAAATGTTGAACAGGCAGAAAGAAAACGAGAGCTTAAAAAACAAATCTACACAAAGGAATTAGGAAAATTGGATAGATGAACTACATGGGTAGATATACGAGGTGTTAAAAAGTATTCACATCTCACTAAAAGATTATTGACTATTTAAACAAAATTATAACAATGTAGCATGGGGTTTATAGCACACGTAAAAGTAAAATCTATGACAATCACAGCACAAGAGCTGAGATGGGAGAAATAAAAGTATTATATATTATTGCAATGTGCTCATACTATATGTGAATTGGTATAATATGACTTGGGGGTTAAGATTCTTCCTTCCTTCGTAAGATTGTGATTAAGCTAGAAATTGTATATAATAAAAAATACTAAAACAACAACAACAAAAAAAATCCCCCAAATAGTTGTATTTTATTTTGCAATTTCTTTTTTTTTTTTTTTTTTGGCCAGGGCCAGATTTGAACCTGCCACCTCCAGTATATGGAGCCGGTGCCCTACTCACTGAACCACAGGCACCACCCATTGTAACTAATTTTAAATGAGATAAAAATAGATTCATAAAAAAATCCAAAAGAAGTCACAGAAAGAGGGAAAAGAAGATGAAATGAATAGAAAACACATATAAAGATCTTAAAACTCACCATACCAATCTTAACTGCTTAAATAACAGAGCTTTAAAACACATGAAGTGAAAACTGATAGAACTGAAAGGAGAAGCAGAAAATTCATAATTTTAGTCAGAGAGGCCCATAACCATCCTCTGGCTCAATAAGTGGTACAACATGTAGGTGGAAAATCAGGATATAGGAGACATGAATGAATTCATGTCTAATGAATTTGACCTAATTGACATTCCTATAATACTCCACTCAAGAATAGGATAATATATATTATTTTCAAGTACACACACAGAATATTTACCAATACAGACCATATTCTGGGTCGCAAGACAAGTTTCAATATGTTCGTAAGAATTCAAGTCATGCTAGGTTTATTCTTAGGTCTGCTACACAATAAAATGAGCAATAAATAACAAAAAGATCTCTGAAAAATCTACAAGTATTAGAAAATTAAATTAAATACTGTACTTTGAGTAATTGATCAAAACTTAAACAAAAGAAATATTAGCTATTATTTTATACTAAATAAAAATTAAAACACAAAATATCAAAAAGGCATGAGATGCTGCTAAAGCAGTACTTAGAGGGAAATTAATAGCAACAAATGTCTATGTTAGAGAAGAAAAAAGTGTTAATCTAATAAATTCATCTTCTGCTATAAAAAATTATTTTTTTAAATAGAGCAAATTAAATACAAGGGAAGTAGAAGGAAAATTATACTAAAGATCATAGTAGAGATCAACGAAATAGAAAGCAGGAAAAACAATAGAGAAAATCAATAAGATTAAAAGCTGCCTCTTTAAAACAAAAACAATGGTTCTTTTACCACAAATAATGCAGACTTTTCTTCAGGACTAAGCCTTTTGGGGTGGCACCTGTGGCTCAAAGGAGTAGGGTACCAGCCCCATATACCAGAGGTGGTGGGTTCAAACCACCAAAAAAAAAAAAAGATGGGGGGTTCAAGCTGCCAAAAAAAGAGACTAAGCCTTCTCGGCCATTATTAAAGTAGGTACAAATTTTTTTATCTATCTATATGCAGAAACTTACACAAGTATATATGTGCATTTACTCATAATTATGCATTGCCTTCATTTCATTCAATAAAATGTATCATTATTAAACCAATCCTGCATATATATGTATATATGTATGTATGTATGTACGTGTATATATAGGTATATATTTAAAGCTGTTTCTAAAATAGAACCATAAAATTGACAATTCTCTAGCCAGACAGATCAGAAGAAAAAAAGAAAGGACACAACCAATATTAGCAATGAAAGACACATTATCACTAGATTCTACAGATGTTAAAATAATAATAAACAACCTGCCAATAAATTAAACAACATAGATGAAATGAATGAATTCTTTAAAAGGCAAAACCCACCAAAGTTTATTCAAAAAGTAATAGATAATCTGAATTGCCCTATACCTATTAAAATAACTGAAGTTGTAGTTACAATTATTCCTATAAAGAAAACATTAGGTCCAAATGCTAATTATAACAAACATTTAAGGAAGAAATAGTACTAATTCTATCCAAACTCTTCTGGAAATTTGAAAAAGAAGAAATATATACTTCCCAGTGTATTTATTTTTAATTTAATAACCTTAATCAGCAGTCTTTTACTGAAACATAAAACGCAATGTGAATTATTACCTAAGGAAGATAGAACTCTGAAAGGACACAAGAAAAGTCATATTTGATGAAAAAGAAAATGGAAATAATCCTCACCAAAGTCCCCTGCTACAAGGAAGGAGGGAAGAAGATTCCTGCAAGAAAGAACCACGCTCCCTCCCGGCCACTGTCAACACCTCACTGGTAAGGAATATTTTCTCCATTTCATGACGGTCATACTACTATTTCCAGACTGAGGAAAAGTCCACAGCCAATAGCAATTTTTCATTCCACATCCCGTGGTGGATCCTAGGTCCTTCATGTCCTACCATTTATGGAAGATCTCCCAGGTGCTGAGTTCTGTGCTGGAAATTTCCAAAGGTAACATTCTTTCTACCCTTACAACCCCTTCTGTTTTAGGAAACACTCTCAAGTACAATATACCAAAGCCCCAAGTTTCTTTCACAAGTCAGGAAAGAACAGGAGTTAGACAAGGGAGGACAAACCAACCATGACGAGATTCAGGTCAGATGCACTTATCAAGGTAGCCCATGTAGCAGGTACCACCTTTATTCTCTCCCACAAATTTTGTCTCTAATCATCAGAAAGGGAGAAACAGGCAGGAGGAGGTTCTGAAATCCATCTGACTGTCTTCACAAGTGGGCCATGGGTCTAAGGTCCCCCTGTGCTCGGTGGTTGTTCCTCAGCCTAGTGGATGAGCTCTGGTGATCACTCCATTCATACTTTCCCACTTCCCCTTCCTCGAATCCTGATGTAGATTCAAGCCAATCTTTACTATCAAAAGCCACATGGAGTCAGAAAAGAGTGATGAAAAAAAATTGATTGCCTCACCCTAGATGTGGCTTTTGGTCTTTGAATAACAGAATAAAGCCTTATTGAGTAAACCTTCAAAGATGGGCTATTTCCTAACTCTTTCTTCTCTTTTCTTCTCTTTAAGGCTTCAAATACCTTGCCTGACTCTCCCTTCAGAATAAACAATACTTCATTCCCATTTGGGGGCATTAGAGTGCCATAGCTGTAGGCATGTGACTGTTGTTGAGTAGCTTTCTCTGGCCTAGCAGAACTGGTCTCAGCATCTCCAGGTTCTGCTGGGAAGTATGAGAGTGGGGAGAAGGGGAACACTGGGACATGGCATGCTGGGAGGAGGGGACGTAGGAGGAGGGGAGGTTTCCACTCTGAGCTGTAGTTTTTGTTTTGCAAAGGTACCTGAAATGAAAAATATTTCACAACCACAAAGATTCCTTTCTTCAGATTCCTGCCTCCAACATGGGCAACTACAAGCTTCCCTCCTTTGGCCTATTTCTTAGAAATCAGTAATGCAGGCTACAGACAGAGACACCCCAACCCAACCCCGCCAACCCTTGTTTATAATCCAGAGTTTTCTTCCACGGTCTTGGCAATGAGGAGCTCCATAACTTCATTCAGAACCCAAGTGTATCTTTGAGCACTGACTGGAGTGAAGGAGAAAGGAATAATTTAGTTCATTCTACCCCTCTTCCCCTAAGGTGGATTAAAGACTACAGTAAATCAGCAATTAGTCACAAGGCAACCTACAGAGAATGCTAACTTGTAGAGTGGGGAAGGGAGAGATGACTGGTTAGTCACCATCTGGGTTGCTGCTCCCACTGCCTCTGCAGGAGCATCCAGAAAAGTGTGACCCTCAGCAAGGTTGGGCTTCCTGGGGTGACCAGCAGGAGGCAGCAGAGCACATGTAAGCAGAGGAAGAGGACTCTGGGGAAATGGAGAAAAACATCCAATAAAACAACCCAATGAGAACAGAGGTTGTTTTTTCAAAGGTTCCTATAACAATCAGGTCAGCCACCACCCTTTTGGAAGAGACTCAAAGGCAGGCAGGAGAGTGGGAGAGCTTTTTAGTGAATAAAAAGGTGGGTGAGACCGTGTCAGATACACTCTGATTGGAGTTTGTGGCACAGGGAAGCTGGAAACAGGATAATTAGAAATGGAGCAGCTGTGGAATTAAGCTGAAGAACATATTTGGATTAACATGCTTGGTCCTGAGTTGGAGAGGGAGCAAAGAATAAGGAAGCTGCAGTAGCTGGCCACGCCTTCACCCTTCTGGGCCTCTAGCTGCAAAGGCTGTGCTTTGGTCTCCTACCATAGGTCTGGTTGGTGCAGAAGGTCCTTGTAATAGGTGGTCTAGTCATGGTCCATTTGCATATTCAGCCTCTCTGAGTTTCAACACCAAGCTTGTGTGCCTCCTGTAACCATCTAGGGGCCACCCCTGTACAGAGGTAGACTTTGTGTCCTTGGGTCCTAGACCTCTCATGGAGGACACTCATCATCAATTTTGTGTAGCTGTCTATTGCTGTGTGTCTTAGTCTGGTTTGTGCTGCTAATAGAATACCTGAGACTGGGAATTTATAATAAACAGAAACTTATTGGTTGGTTCTGTGGTCACCTTAAGGCCCAGTAGGGAAAGGTCCTTATCCAAGCTCCCTCACAGCTGTCTTGCACATGGTTGTCAGAATCCAGGTTTTGTGAGCTGTTGGACTGAAGGCATCAGTTCTCCGAGGCCACTTTTCAATACTCGTCACATGTGTCTTTCCATAGGATAATATAGCAACTGGTTTCCGCAGAGTCAGTAAGTCAAGAAGAACCCGAGAAAGAAAATGCAAGCAAGACAGAAATCACAGTCTGTTGTAACCTAACCTCAGAAATAACACCCAATCACTGCTGTCAAATATTCTATTCATTAGTAACAAAACTTAGGTGTAGCCCTCAAAGATCTCAAGTGTGTGAGGGGGATTGTATAAGGGAGTGAACGTGAGGAGGGGGGCTTACAGGAGGGCCATCGCTCAGAAGCTATCACAAAATTCTGTCAGATACAGGCATACCTTGGAGGTATCACAGGTACATATCCAGACTACAATGAAAAATAAAGTTATCACGATAAAGTGAGTAACATAATTTTTTCAGTTTCTCAGCACATGTAAAAGGTACGCTGCTGCCAGCTTGAGACAACTTCCCCAAAGGCCATTTGCCCCTCTCCTGCCTTTGCACCCCAGTTCCTCACTCAATTTGGCCTCAGGCAAGACAGGAGGAAAAAGAGAAGAAAAGGGAAAATTAAAGGAGAAAATGTTTATGGAGTGTCTGGAGTCAAGAGTGGCACTAAGAGGTTTAGACAGGGTTTCCAGAGAGACAGAAGGAGATAGAGAAGTGGATGGATGGATAGATAGATAGATAGATAGATAGATAGAGATAGACATAGAGATATGTGAGGGGGAATTACTAGGAAAATTGACTTATGCTTATGGAAGCTGGGAAGTGGCACGCCAGCTGTCTGAAAGTTGGAGACCTGCGGAATGCCAGTCGCACAACTCAGTTCAAGAAGGAAGTCTCAGAACTGGGGCAGCCAACTGGGTAATTCTCAGTCTGAGGCCTAAGGCCCGAGAACCCAGGGAGTTGCTGGTGAGAGATGGAGAAGGAGGGAGAGGGAGAAAGAACTGCCTTTCCTCTGCTTTTGCTGTCCAGCACCCCATGTGTCTGGCTGATGCCTACCCACACTGAGGGCAGATCTTTCCCACCCATACGCCAGTTTCCTCTGGAAATGCCTTCACAAACATACTCAGAAATCAACAATGCTTTACCAGTTGTCTACTCCTCAATCCTGTCGAATTGACACCTGGAGTCAGCCATCACAGCATGCTGTCTTGTAAAGTTCATCTTTGGCCCACTTCTGCACACACTCCTTTGGCTCAACACCACCACCTGTGGGGGTCAGTGAACTCACGCTGCCCTACTCGCTCAGGATCCACAGGAACAGTCTTTGGAGTCCTGTGCGTCCTGGGCAGTGCTCACCAAAGCTATTCTCCTGTTTTGTGTGTTACTATTTGTCTGACTCCATCTGGGCTACTAAAAAAAAAATTTACATCTGTTAATAATAGAAATGTACTTCTCACAGTGCTGGAAGCCCTGGAGGCTGAGAAGTTCAAGCTCCAAGGGCCAGCAGATTGGGTTGTAAGTGGCACCTCCTCCTGTGTCCTCCTCCCATGTGGGAGGGGCAAGGCAACTCCTTTGTAAGGACACTAATCCCATTCATGAGGGGAGAACCCTCATGACTTGATCATTTCTGAAAAGCTTCCATCTCTTAATACAATTAGGTTCCAACATATAAATAAATGGGGGGAACCAATATTCAGCCTATACCATTAGTATTTATAAATTACAGTGTTTATAGACTCCAGGCTGAGTGACCCATGCTTTTTTATTCTTTGATTTATTTCAGAATATTACAGGGGTACAAGCGTTTTGTTTATGTGAATTGCTTTTGTACAGTTTGAGTCAAAGTTTAAAGTGTGCTGCCCATACACTTTTGCCACTTCCTGAGTCTTTCACCTGTAAAAACTGAGATTGGAGAAGTGAATATCATGTTGGGTCAACAGAATCTTAAGACTTTTTTTCTCAAGTGGCCACAAAGAACTTGGGGGGAACAGTTCTATGCAAAGTCTCAAGTCTGTCTTAGAAAATAGAACTTTCACAGGCACTTGTCATCATGTTAGTGAGAGTGTATGTAATGAGAATAGGTGGAATTAGTCAGGCTAGGGCGGATATGACACAGCTGTTCTGGCTGTTTAGGTCCTAAGTGACCTTCACCACATGTCTGCCATTCTTATTTTGTAAATTTAGCTTCAACCTAACAGTATATATGTTGAGTAATATAGAGAAGTTAACTTTTGAAATGGAAATATTGTAATAGTTCATAGGTTATGCTGATTATTATTATTCTTTGATAAGGGTTAATATAGTTTTTGCTTTGAACTTTTATGTCTAAAACTGTGGCTGGGAAATGGAAAGGCAGAACAGCCTTGACGAGGCAACTCTCGCTCTTCCCCAGAAGTGCTGGCCTTCCGACAATAAAACTCGTTGGACTTAATCCCTGTCTCTGTGTTTGGCTGCCAGTGACAGACAGCTGGACCCCTTCATCAGGGACTTCTGTAGCAGTCTACCCATGCAGTCTCTCCTCCATCCCACCACTGGTACAACTCACAACCCCTAATAAGCCCAAGGGTAAGCCGGAGGACTTCCCGTATTTGTCTACTTGAGGAGTTTCTTTCCTCCTTTGCATAGATTGCCAGAACTCTTGGACATTCAAATAATGTCCTTGCTTCTCCAGTCATTCCTGCTTTCCTGGCACCTACCATAATATTTTAAATTCGACTTATCCATCATAAGAAATAATTTTCTATCAGGAAGGCCATGAAATACTGCAGATAAGAGGAAGTACAGATTGCAACAAAGAAAAGTAATTACATAAACAGCTTTAAAAGCTTTTCAGCCTTGGGGAAAATGTGACTCACTTGCTCTGCAAAATCACTCATTAGAACACAGAGTAGAGAGTAAGCATATTCTAAAATCTTTTGGTTTTCAGAGCAGTGAAAAGCTATTATGTTTGGAAATAGACTTCTGTAAAGACTAACATCCAACCTCCACAATTTCAATAAACATTAACATATGCTTTATCTTCCTTGATCCTCTGCACAGCCCTGGGGAGGTCAACATTACCAGCTCCATTTTGTGAATGGAGTCACCAGGTCTGGGCTTGGCAGGAGCAAAGGGAGGAGGAGCAGGTGAGAGGGGAGGCTCCGGAGGCAGGTAGCTTTTTGCAGGCAGCTGAGGCCGTTGAGAGTTTAATGAGTGGCTGACAGGTTCTGCTTAAGTCATGTCAACATGTGGCAGGAAAAGTGAATGAGAGAAACAAGGCCGGCTCACAGGGGCAGCTTGGAGACCAGTGGGTTATGCAGGGAGGCAAGTGAGGTGCTTTGGGTGCAAAATTTTAAAGGAGTGCTTACCCTCAGGGTCTGCTCTGAGAACTGTCAAAATCTAATTGCTTCTTGCTATAATTTCAACTCTTTGCAGCTTACTTAGCTAACTGGGAAAATTTAGAATAAAATGAAATTAAAATGTTATTTCAAAATACATCCCCATCCTTTATCACAAGTAGCTCCAACCTCTCTTTGGAGTTGTTGAGAACAGCAATTCATCTCTTACTTTCAAGATCGTGTCCCAATAGACAAAAACAAAATGTATTTTGAGGGGATAACAAAATAAAAATTATTCACTTCCAAGGAACCAAGGCTCAAAAATCATTTTTTCTTGACTAGAATTCATGAAAAAAAAAACCTAGTTTGCTTCCCTAGCCTCTGGGACCCTCTTCTTTGTGCTTTTTCCTAATTCTGTGCTTTTTATTCATGCTGAAGTTTGAGGCAACCTCAGATGTCTATTTCCAGCACAATATGTTTTCAGGGCCAAATATTCACCAAGCAACCGAACTTTCATGATTGTACTTCCAGAAGAAGAAAAAACAAGTCATTTGGTCCCACCAACATGAGGTGGCACATCTCTGACATTTTCAAAGGGCTTTCTCGGCTCTGTACCTGTGGCACAGTGGTTATGGCACGAGCCACATACACTGAGGCTGGTGGGTTTGAACCCAGCCGGACCTGCTAAACAACGACAACTGCAACAAAAAATAGCCGGGAATTGTGGTGGGTTCCTGTAGTCCCAGCTACTCAGGAGGCTGAGGCAAGAGAATCACTTAAACCCAAGAGCTGGAGGTTGCTGTGAGCTGTGACGTCACAGCACTCTACTGAGGGTGACATAGTGAGACTGTCTCAAAAAAGGGGGGGGCTTTTTCAAGACTTTGACAAATTTCTCACAATGACATACATGGAAAATGTTTTACTAGCATCTGATTGTCCTCCAAATTACATTTTCATCAAAAGTCGCCAGGTTCTATCTACAACTTCACAATCTAATAGGTATTTCTTTGCTCAATTTCATTTTCTTCGACTGGACACTCATTGAAAGTGCAATAAAACTCTCTTTTATCTTTTTTTTGAGTATGGATCCTGTTCACATTAGAGACCTGAGTCCTTTCCAACATTCTCCTTCTTAAAGTAGCTTGAACTTTGAATCTCTCTGACCAACCACAATAGCTGCTATTGAAAAAGCTACTTTGGGCCCGGTGCAGTAGCTCACACCTATAATCCTAGCACTCTGGGAGACTGAGGCAGGTGTATTGCTTGAGGTCAGGAGTAAGAGACCAGCCTGAGCAAAAGTGAGACCCTGTCTCTACTAAAAATAGAAAAACTAGCCAGGTGTTGTTAGTTCCATCAATTTGGAAGGCTAAGACCAAAGGATCACTTGAACTTAAGGGGTTGAGGTTAATGTGAGCTATGATGATGCCACCGTACTCTACCCAGGGTGACAGAGAGAGACTCTGTCTCAAAAGAAATTTAAATTAAATTAGGCGGTAGCTCAGTGGGTAGGGTACTGGCCACATACATCCAGACTGGAGGGTTTGAATCTGGCCGGGCCAGCTAAGCAACAATGATAATTGCAACAAAAAAATAGTTGGGCTTTGTGGTGGGCACCTGTAGTTCCAGCTACTTGGGAGGCAGAGGCAAGAGAATCGTCTAAGCCCAAGAGTTGGAGGTTGCTGTGAGCTGTGACACCATGGCATTCTACTGAGGGTAACATAGTGAGACTCTGTCCCCCTCCCCCATAAAAAAGGCTTGGCGCCCAGTTGCAGCACCAACCACATGCACCGAGGCTGTTGGGTTCAAGCCCAGCCTGGGCCAGCTGAACAACAATGACAACTACAACAACAAAAATTAGCCGGGTGTTGTGGTGGGTACCTGTAGTCCCAACTGCTTGGGAGGCTGAGGCAAGACAATCACTTAAACCCAGGAGTCTGAGGTTGCTGTGAGCTGTGATGCCACAGCACTCTACCCAGGGCAACATAGTAAGACTCTGTCTCAAAAAAAAAAAAAAAAAATTAAATTAGAGTTAAAAAAAGAAAAGCTTCTTTGGTAACTATTCATGGTAGATAATCAAAAAAAGTGATAAAACAAATAAGTTTAGGCAAATTATTTATAATGATACCTGTTATGACTGAATTCTGTCACCCCCAAAGCCATATATTGAAGACTTAACCTCCAATGCCACTGTATTTGGAGATAGGGCCTTTTAGGAAAGTAATTAACATTAAATGAAGTCGAAGGGAGGAGCCCTAGTCAGGGAAACCAGCGTCCTCATAAGAGGAAGAAACACCAGATCTCCCTCCTCTTTCTCTTCCTCCCTCTCTCTTTCTCTCACTCTCTCCCTCTCTCCCCAAGTCCCCTGTGCACACACAGAATAAAGACTGTATGGGGACATAAGAGGGGGGACATCTATGAGCCAGGAAGAGAGCTCTGCCTAGACACTACCCCAATGCCACTTGATCCTGGCCTTCAAAACTGTGAGAAAAAAACTTCCGTTGTCTGCTCCATCCAGCTTGCAGTTTTTCGTTACTGCTTGAGTGGACTAATATAACAGAGTGGACTAATATAACAGCACTAGCTTAAAATGATTATTTAACCAACAAAAGCAGGAAGTGGTGAGGATTTGGCAAAGAGCCTGGGAGAAGTGAGGAAGTGGGAGATTGTAAACTCACTAATTACTCGTGGGTTGCCAGTGGTTGTTTTTAAAAGACTTTATTTATTTTAGAGTAATTTTAGGTTCACTGCAAAATCACACAGAAGGTACAAATTTCCTATATGCCCTCTGACTTCCACCCGTTCCTATGTACCCTCCGACTTCCACACGCACGGCCTCCCCCATTATGACATCCTCCCCCAGAATGACACATTTGTTGCAAGAGATGAACATCATTATCATCCTAGTTCCACAGTTTACATTAAGGTTCCTTCTGGGTGTTATATAGTCTATGGGTTTGAACAGACGTATAAAGATACATAGGTATCCACCGTGACAGTATCATACAAAGTCGTTTCATTGCCCTAAAAATCCTCTTAGTTCCAGTCGTCCCTTCCTCCCCCAAACTCTGGCAACCACCAATCTTTTTACTATCACCATTGTTGTATCTTCTCCAGAATGTCATCTACTTGGAATCATACAGTCTGTAGCCTTTTCAGCCTCACTCTTTCACTTAGTAATATGTGTATAAGTTTCCTCCATCGGTTTTCATGGCTTGATAGCTCATTTCTTTTTAGCGCTGAATAATTTTCCATTTCCCGGATGCACCATCCTTTAATCTATCCCCTGACCTACTGAAGGATATTTTAGTTGCTTCCAAGTTTTGGTAGCTATGAATAAAGCTGCTATAAAAAACCTGCGTTCAGGTTTTTGTAAGCACAAATTGTTAGATTATTGCCTCAGAAAGCCCCTTCCCCCCAAAAGCCCCTTCCTGCCCTTAAAGTTACAACTCCTCCCTAGCACAGGGAGTGGCCTGCTTACCTCATCACCCTGTTCCAATTTCCCGCTGCCCGCCCCTAATGGCTCTTTCTGCCGGAGAAATAACTCCTCATTGGTTATCCCACCAGCCCGTCACCATTCTAAAACTCCCCCCCCCACCTCCCTCTGCCTTCTTTCTCTGCTCTCTCTCTTTTCCCTCCTCTTCCCCCTCGCTCTTCTCTACTCTCTCTCTCCTCTTCCCCACTCTCTCCTTATTTCTCTCCCCTCTTTTCTCTCCTCCTTGGTGCTGCTCTGCAGCCTCCCTCCCCCTACCAATAAAGACCTTTCATACAAGCCTCGGTGGTCTAAGATCTTTGCCGGTCAAAGTGCCTCTCTTTCACAAATTTTCAGTTCCTTTGGGAAAATAGCAAAGGAGAGCAATTACTAGATAGTATGGTAAGATTATATTTAATTTATAAGAAACGCCAAACTATTCTCCAAAGTGGCTGTGCCATTTTGCATTCCTAGCAGCAATGAATCAGGGTTCCTGTTGCTCCACATCCTCACCAGCATTTGGTGTTGTCGGTATTCAGAACTGTGCTCATTCTAACAGATGTAGTGGTATTTCACTATTGTTTTCTGAATGCTTCCATTTCTCTATTAAATTTCAAATTCTTTTGGAATTCTTACCATGTCTCAAATGTGCACATATTTTCTACTTGGTATGCAGATTATGCTGACTCTTAATTAAAAGTAAGCTTTTAATTTTAAGTTGACCAAATTGCATACCATCTCCCAAAAAGTTAATGTATAGGAGAAGCCGGATTTTAAAAAATGCTTTAAAGAGTCTGTACACAAAGTGAATTGTTTGACTTTTGTTCAAGATGTGTGATGAAACTGATGCTCCAGGCCTAGTGCACACACACAAGTATCATTTAAAACTAAGAAATGGAAAAAGCCTGATGACATAAGCACAAAGTAAACTAACTATTAAACTAGTAAATAGGAGCTGATATCAGAATTGATCATGGTGCTATCAGGATTGAACACTGTAGATGTTGATGTTATATTGCTTTTGTGAATATGGAGGCTCTGTTCCTTGGTGGGGAAGAGACAGCAGAACTCCCTACCTGAAGCTGGAAACTTGCAAGTGGCTTTGCTGTCAGAGAGAACAGTGGAAATATGACTAAAATGGCATCAGTAGTGATATGAAGTTGCCTACTCATCTTAGACCATAGATGGAAAAATAAGAGTTACCCACAGAACCCAGAAAGCAAAGACAGCTTTGTGTTTGTATATAAGGCTAAATCTATATTCCATGGAGTACAGGAAGCCTATGCTGAGAAATAGCTTTAAGACTCATCAGGATGATGATGGCAGAATAACTTGGTATTATGGTAGTAATAGTAACTTGGTATTACTGCCAATAACTTGGTATTCTATTGGTAGTAATAGCTAAAAATCCATAAAATTATCTTAAAACAACTATATGGAGGCACTAGAGAGTCACAAAAAGTATATAGAAATTGGATCGGAGTCCATCCTCAAAATAGAATAATTACAATGGATGTGATTTGGGAGCTTGAGATTTGTTTGTCTTCAGACATTCCCCAATAAACACAAGAGGCTCAGGGGACAAAGTTCTGGGCTTATGGAGTATTAGATGTGGAGCGGCAGAAAGGTACTGCTAGTGAAATAACTTAGAAGACCTGGAAAAATAGAGTCAGACCCCCACTTAGGTTATTTAATTGGTAATTTATTTTACCTGTTGCAGGGGCTGCTCCTCCGAGAGACAGTCAGCCGCCCAGGTGTGAGGGTGAGTTGCCTTTTATAGGCTTTGGGCAAGCATATCTCAGAAGCAAAACGTGGCTGGTTAAGGGGGGGTTACAACTCGGGTAGTCATGGATACAGCAATGTAACAATAATTAATACAGCTTCGGTTGACAATGGATACATCTCATATCACAATGATTATGGTTATACAACAGTAATTAATCAAGTCTCAGTGAGTTTTCCACCATTGTTCATCTACTTCGAACTTGGGGGGTTTTGTGAAACTTGGGACTTTTCTTCCTTATACCTGAAGCTTGTTCTTGGCAACCCTAGGGGGAAGAAGGGGGCCTGGGAACGTGGCTGGGAAGCATGTTCAAGGCCACCCTGTGGGGAGGAGGGACTTGCCTTGTTCCTGGAGTCGACTCTGGGGGGAGGAGGGAGGAGGAGGGAAATGGGCTAGAGAGGGGGTACAGGATAACAGGAGTGGGCAGGGGAAAGAGGGCTGGGTTACAACACTAGAAACCAGGCCAAGTTCACTTACTAGCAGAGATTTATTAAGAGCATCTGCAAGCAGATGGACGGCCAGTAAAAATGGAAAATGGCCAGAGCACCGAGGGGCCTCTTAACAGCAGTTCAGGGAATGGTGCACATGTAGCTCAGAAGGGGGAGAGGTATGCATCACAGAGATCAAAGGTCACCTGCTGGAGACCTTGTGAAAGGTCCAAGGGTTATCTGCTAGAGCTTCTGAAACCTGCAAGGATGTTTCAACAGAACCAGAAAAGCAAAGACAGTTCGTTTCTTTGCTTAATGAATATCCAGACCTTCCAGCTACCATGGAGTAGCTGGGAAACTCAGGGAGAAGATGCAGAATAGAGAGAGAGGTGCAAAAGGTGTGGACTCCAAAATCTGAATATACACTGAGCCCAAATCCCGGGCAGACCCCTAAATTATGCATGTTTGCGGGGAGGCCACAGACAGCAGCAGGTGGAAGGAGAAGAAACCAAGCACAGGCTTCAACTGTTGCCAACCACAGGGACATCAAGGTCAACTCCCCACAAGACCAAAAAAACCAAAACATCTTCAGAGAAACAGAAAATCCAGAGCGTCTCTAACATCATAATGTCCAGCATGCAACCACTCGAAAACCTCTAGACATTTAATTAGGCAATAGAAATCAACCTTGAGATGACCTAGATGTTGTAATTAATAGGCAAGAAAGTTTAAAACACTTACTAAGCAAAAGTAACATTTTAAAGGAAAATATATTCAAAATAGATGAATAGATGAAGAATCTCTGCAAAGAAATAGAAATTACTAAAAATAATCAAATAGGGGAAGGATGAGACTTCTGTAATGGTGGTATGAGAAGGTCATGCAATTCCTCCTAAAGATAACAATTACAAAAATTGGATAAAATCATTAAAAACAATTGTTTGAAGATAGTACAAAAAGTCCAAAACACAGGCAGGAAATCATGATGAGTTTACTCTTGAATGACCAATAATGTACCAAGTAAGAGATGTGAATTTATCTTTCTGTCCTCTTGGAGTTCCCAAACCAGCCAGGCTTGGGGATGAACTGTGGCAGCCTTGTCTTCTGGAAGGGACACAGAGAGGCTTCAAAGCAATGGAACAGCTGAAAATTTAAGGGGGAAATTCTGGAAGTTAAAACACTACAGAAGGGCTGAGATCCCAAAATCTGAGTATAAATTTTGCCAAAATCCTTAACTTACCACTAAAATATGCAAATACTGGGAGCCAGGGAGCCAGGCTTAATAAGGCAGAAGCTGGGAGCTGGAAAAAACCAAGCCAAGACGTCCCACCACAATGGCAGCATAAGCCCACTGCTACCTATCTCTCCCACTAACAACTAAAAATGCTAGACAAAATTCTAAGGCAACTACCTGAGAACTCTCAAAAGGAAATGTAATAATAGTTATATATAACAGTTATATTATATATAATATAACATATAATTATATGTAATATAATATAATAAACAGATTGTACAGGTAAGTCAAAAGTAAGTTCCCAGTTTTTTTGTTTTGTTTTATTTTCCTTTTTTCTTGAGGTTTTTGCCTAGTTGCAGAGCTGCATGGTAGAGCAGCATAGATAGCTAAAATTTCTATAGAAACCCCATAATTCTGGCCAGAGGAAACTGACAAGGGGTGTCTGGGAGCTAGGGAGCATGTGGTTGAAAGTGCCCTGATGAAAACCTAAAAATGGAATGGAATGACCAGAGCCTGAAAATGGAATCTCCTAATTCTGCAGATAAACCAGCATAGGACTTGGACTCACCCCTAAGCTTCACGTGCATGGGGCAGACCCAAAGATGCACATAAAAGTCATTGAGAACTAAACTAAAAAGTTTAAACCAACTCTCAAGTCTCAGACTAACCAATTAGTAGCACATGAAATAATCACAAACAGCAGATTTGAAAACTGAACTGAAGATTGCAACCACTCATCAAAATGATTGTGATAGAATTATTATTGAGTCAATTTCCTACTAAAATAAAAAATAAACACTCTTTAGAGGATTATAACAGGGCTTGCATCTACACAGAATATGTATTCAAAATGGCTATAATACAATCCAAAACTATATGACACACAAATGAGAGAGGATCCCCGAGAAAGGTGAGGTCTAGGAAAACAGGTCTTCTCTAGGAGACCACAAGAATACACCTGCAGGGTCCTCTCCATGGTGACTCAGCTCTTGGAAGTTTGTAAACTTAACTTCCTGGAACTTGGAAATTTCCACTTCTGTGAAATCCTGCAATTCTGTGGGGGCTGGAATAACATCTCCCCCTTGATTCAAACTGCCCAATTAGTAAGGTACCTGTGGATTGGAACTTTTTGGCTGGAGATAAAAAGGGAAAGACCAAGCCAGTCAGAGAGCATGGCCATTTGGAATTCTATGCTATAAGCTCCCAGCTGGTGAATAAAGCCCTTCCTCTTATAAACATGCTATTTGGGTGCTCTTTCTCTCTGTTGGGCTTCATCTTCTGGCAACATTTTTGGTTTCCTGACTAGGAAGCAAGATCACCCCTGGAGAGAACACACACCTGGTAGTTGCCGCCAATCCTCTTGACACCCACATGGGGGTCCCTGATTGGCCTAGGTGATGTGAACCACTGCGTGTACCAGGGAGGCACCTTGACGTCCCTGTGTGGATGCCTTGACTGGGTGGAGAAAGGACCCCCTCTGCGGGTCTTCAAGAAGTCAAACACGGGAAGGAACTGGCATATAGGAACAGGTACCTACACAGGGAGACGTCTAAAGCAAGGTACGATCAATCTGGGGTTCCCACCATTTGGGTGGAAGCAGGGGGTTGGATCAACCCCTGGGGCATTAGATTGCCAGCAGATCTGTTGAGAGGTGTATGAGAATGTGTGGATGTGGTGTGACTGAGAGAACTCCAAGAGTGGAGTTGGACCTCTCTCACAGGGCCTAGGGGAGTGTTGGTTTGCCTCCTATGGCTAAGTGGCAGTTCCAGTGGGAAACCAAGGCTGCCCAGGTTAAGAAATGGGTTGTAATTGTGTGTATGTGAGTGCTTGGAGAATGACTGAGACAGGTAACAATAGGTGGGGGTTGCCCCCCACACCCCCTCCACAGGGTAAAATTAAAATGATTGTGTGGGTGGCCCCTTCTTCCCTGCTCCAACTTTGCCCCCCTGGCTATTCTGAGAGAAACTGGAAGCTCCAGGTTTTCAGCTTTCTGTCTTGGACACAAGTCTAATCTTTGGCAGCCTCATGGTCATGTGAGACTTAGGGGGGAATGAAAAGCCATCAGAAAGGATGACTGTGTTGTGGTTGTTACTGGAATTTCTTCAGTAAGTCCTTGGTTTTGGGCCCTGAGAGATATTTTTGCCAGAACTTGGTAGATGGAAAAACACCTTCACAAACTGAATGAATGTTCTAGCAAATGAATGAATGCAGCCCCCACTCTGGGCAAAGTCATTAGGTCTTTACTGCGGTTTTTGTCTGGGGAAGAAATTAGGGTGTGTGCTCCCTAATCAGGGTGGAGCCATCCAAAATGTTAAGGGCTGCGTTGTTCATGAACTTGCTAGGGCTCAGAGGAGTCAACATGTTTGTGCCTGGAGATGAGAGTCTGATGTCTGAGTTCACTTTAGCCTGAAAAATGGGGGTTCCCTGTCTCAGCCCTTAGAGGGAAAATCCTCTGTCAATGTTATAGTTCATAAAATGTCTCTCATTTGTAAAATGTAATAATTTGGTTGTTTAAATTGTTGGGGAAAACTGAGTCTTGGTCAAAGAAAAAGATTCTTGCCTTTTAAAACTTCTAATTATCAGTTTGCCTTAGTGAATGGGTGACTTCATAGTGAACTGTGATCCTGTTTTGTGGGATGTCAGGACTCAGGACTGGCCAGGTCTCGGGCCCAGCTTAGGTAGGTTCTGGACGCGGACCACTAAGCTACCTTGCTCAGGAACAGTTTCTCGTAGGTGCTTGAGGGCTATCTACTTTAGCTGGAGAGAGAGAGACAGAGTATCTTAGAGAGAGCAAAGGTCTTCTTAGTACAGATAGCTCTTAGTCTTTAGCAGAGCTTGATAATCTTCAGCAGAGACGCCGTGCTGGCGTTCTGCAGGCCGGAGAGGAGACAGAGTCAGAGTAAGTGGATCTGTGATAGAATGTGCATGCCTCTTGACTGCCTTCTCCTCCAGCCTAATATAAGGCTGAGCTCGTGCTTCTCAACACCACAGGTGTAGAGACTGCCAATTCACCAATGCTCTCATCTTGCGAGCTCTCTCATGCTTGTTAGAACCAAATGTCTCTCCATGCCCTTTTCACCAAGGTGTTCCATTACAGGTATTTCTTATAACTCTCACTCCTCGTAGCCATAGGCTATACGGGCTGCTACAGTGGGAAGTGGGTTTTGGGGAGTGAAAGAAATTAGACAGAAAGGAAAATGGCATTGTGTAAGGAAAGAATCTTGTGTGATAAATTTTGTTCTGAAACAGAATGGTCGTTTAAGAAAGTAAAAGTCCGGGCAAAAGTTAAAGAAAGTTTAGAATGTTTGTAGATTGTCTGTGCAGGTTAAATGAAGCTTATAAAATGAAATTTGTGAAAGAGTTTACATGTGATCAAGTCGACTATGTATTTCCTTTAAAATCTTTTGACTTGTAATTTTGTTTGAACAAATGTCTTAAGCCTTTGATATTTGACAAACCTTCCAAAATCAAAACTCTAAATTTAGCCTTCCTTTTGGCTGGAGACACCATCTTCCAATAATTCACCAAAATGACAAACACAAAAGGAAAAAGGAGAGGCACCCAATACATGTTCTCTAGGCCTTTTAGAAAATATGGAGTTGTTCCTTTGGCCATATACATGCAAATCTACAAGAAAGGTGATATTGTAGACATCAAGGGAATGGGTACTGTTCAAAAAGGCAGGCCACACAAATGTTACCATGGCAAAACTGGAAGAGTCTACAATGTCACCCAGCATGCTGTGGCATTGTTGTAAACAAACAAGTTAAGGGCAAGATTCTTGCCAAGAGGAT
>NW_003852396.1:8961250-8981108 GCF_000181295.1 Otolemur garnettii | reverse complement strand
GGCTCTGTCTCAAAAAAAAAAAAAAAAAAAAAAAAAAGAAGGAAGCCGAAGAGAAATGTACCTGGGTTCAACTGAAGTGCCAGCCTGCTCTACCCAGAGAAGCCCACTGTATGAGACCAACGGAAAGGAGCCTGAGCTCCTGGAACCCATTCCCTATGAATTCATGGCATAAAACATATAACATAGCACACAGCAGTACCAGTGGACCCATGCTTTTAGGTGCAAGAACCTATTTATTTCCCATAAGCTCATGGCATAATAGGTGTACAGCATAGCACACAGGATTACCAATTAGACCCCAAGTAACAGTGATACAAGGTGCTGGAACCTATTTCCCATGAATTCAAAAGTCAATCAATGCTTTGTCACATTCAAGGGCAAGGTACCTCCGTGAGCTACTGGAACCTCTTCCCTGTGAATTCATGGGATGATAGTTAAAAATAATAGTCTACTGCTACTGTAAAAATGTTTCTTGCTCATTCACTACAAATGTGTGGGTTTTTTTGTTTGTTTGTTTGTTTTTGCCCACAAAGAATTATTAAACCAAATTTTGATGTATCCCCCCAAAAAAAAAAACTAAATTTGGAGCTTGGCACCTGTAGCACAGTGGTTGCGGTGCTGGTCACATGCACCAAGGCTGGTGGGTTTGAACTCAGCTCAGGCCAGCTAAACAACAAAAAACATAACCCTAAATTTGCTCTTTTTGAAATATTAAGACCACTGAAAACCTGAGAATAACAAATTAGACTTATTTGATTTATTAAAAATGTACAGGAAACATTGTCAAATATGAAATGGTAATTTTATATGAATTATAGTTATATATATATATATGTTCCAATATTATAAAACATTGGTCTATCCTAATGTATATTGGCAGTAATAATTTTAATTCATCTTAAAAAAAGGTTTTTTGTAATTGGCTAAGTCCAAAGTTTGTCCAAAAAAAAAAAAAAGAAAGAAAGAAAAGGAAAGGAAATATTAAGAGAGGCTGATGAATTCTCTTGAATTCAAATTCCCAATGTCTTTAAAAATTGAGTACCTTTGAACTAAAAGCAGACTTTTAGAACTTTGATGGAAAAGTTAACATATCTATGAGTATTGTTAACCTTACTTCAAACAGAAGAGAAATCAGTTACATGGAACTGGGATAGTTTGTTATGGCTTTTGTTTGAAATATTATTGATTCTGTCTGTGTTCTGCTTTCTGGAAGTCAAGAAAACCATTTTCTGTCTTTTGAGCTGTTTGTAGCTTTTCAAGAAATTTATGTACTTATGGACAGAATTTAAAACATGAATTTTTTGCGCTCTCTTTAATTTCTCTGGAATTTGAAGGCCATTTGTAAGTATTCTTAATTTCTGACAATATAGTTATTTGCATAAGTTCAATAAGAATCTGTTTTGTTCTGTATGACGTGTTGAAGGCACTGGTTAGTTTACCAAGGCTTTGGATGGAATAGCATCTCCAGAGGTGTCCGGACTGCATTAAGGAATTAAGGTTGACTTTATAAGGCCAATAAAAAAAGCCTTTTGGAAAAACTGGCCAGATACCCATCAATAATGTTTCCTGATCTGTGATAAGTAACAAAGGTCACTTTCTGACAGGTCTGAGAATTGAAATGTGCTTGGGGACCTCAAGAGAAGAGGAGTTTACCTGATGCATACAGATATCTAATGGCACAGATGAAACCTGGGTTCATGGAAAGCTTTCAAGTCTAACCTGAGATTCCTTATAAAAGGTTCCAGCAAAGCCAATTTTAAAGGAAAGGAGAGCCTAGATGACTAGTACTTATTCTTGCTGCACTTTATGCAAATAATCTGATCCAGGATACTGAAGGTACAGTTTATTTTCGCAACTGAGTTGGCTCTGCTATAATTTATCTTTAGTGGAAAGAGAAATCAGAGACAGAAAAATGATTTAAAAGGAAAAGAGAGGCTATGGCCCTTTTTTAATGTATTTAATCCCTGCCTTATCTGTACTATCAACTCAAAAAATGAGATATAACTGTTCTACCAAACTGATCTGTTAAATGGGACTGAGAAACTGGCCAAAGATTATAGAATTATATACAGTAGCTATATTTGCTCTGGAACCTTAAGATTCAACAAAGGTTGCGTGTTGGCTATACTGGAAAAATGTGTGCAGTATTAAATATTATCTGCTGTGTCTATATAGATACCTCAGGAAAAATTAGGACCTGAATGAGAACTTCCCAGTAAATGGTATAACTGTAACACTGCATTCTACTGTGCCTAATCTGTATTCAGTTATTGGCTGCCAGCAGAAGCCAAGTGGCTCACTTGCCTGGACTTAAAATGTGCCTTTTTCAGTATAAGGCTGGCTCCAGAAAGCCAGAGGCTGTTTGCTTTCCAGTGGGAGAGACCAGACATGGGAACTGTGATCCAGTACACATGGACCAGGTTCCTACAGGAGTTCAAAATAACTCACCCAGAATTTTTGGAGAAGCACTGGCTCATGATCTCCAGAAATTCCCAGCTGAGGAATCAGGGTGTGTGCTAATATGTTGATGACCTCTTCTTAGGGCACCCTACCTCAAAGGGCTGCACCCTAGGCATGGACTGTTTTTTATGACATCTAGATGTATGAAGCTATAAAGTGTCTATGCAGAAGGCCAGATCTTCCAGTAGCAAGTACATCATCTAGGATTTACTATCCAGCAGGGGGAGAGGAATCTAGGCATGAAATGAAGGCAAGTCATTAATTGCCTCCCCACCCCCATAAGCTGAAAGGAAGTTTGGGAATTCTTAGGTATGGTAGGCTTCTGTCAACTTTGGATTCCCAACTTTGCCATCATGGCCAAACCCTTGTATGAGACAACTAAAGTAGAGGAGGCAGAGCCCTTAGAATGAGGAGAACAAGAATGTGCCTTCTCCCAGATGACTGCACCTGCATTGGGGCTACCAGACTTGGCCTAGCCCTTTACTCTGTATGTCTCAGAGAGAGAAAAGATGTCTATGGGTGTGTTAACCCAGCTGATTGGGTCCTGACCAAGACCTGTAGCTTACCTCTCTAAGCAGTTGGATGGAGTGGCAAAAGGATGACCAGTAGGGCTCTAGCTGCTACTGCTCTCCTTGTGCAAGAAACTAATAAGCTAACTCTAGGGCAGAACCTCAGAGTGAGAGTACCTGACTCTGTGGTCACTTTAATGACACAAAGGGGACATTTCTGGCTCACTAATGCAAGATTAACTAAGTACCAAAACTTAATGTGTGGCAATCCATGCATAACAATGGAGGTATGTAACACCCTAAACCCAGCCACGCTCCTTCCAGTCAGTGGAAGAGAGACTGACCATGAGTGTATGGAAGTTATAGATAATGTATATTTTAGCATACTCGACTTATGTGACCAGCCTTGAACAGATGCAGACTGGGACTTGTACGTAGATGGAAGCAGTTACGTGAAAGCACAAGGTGAGCAGTGGGCTGGGTATGCAGTGGTAACCTTAACAGAGACTGTAGAGGATAAGCCCCTACCACAAGGAACATTGGCTCAGAAAGCTGAGTTAATTGCCTTGACTCGAGCCTTAGAACTAAGCCAAGGGAAAAATGTGAATATCTACACGAACTCCAATTATGCTTTTCTGACTCTCCAAGTACACGGGGCATTGTACAATGAGAAGGAACTATTAAATTCTGGGGGAAAAGACATTAAGTATATCAGGAGATACTTCAGTTGTTAAAGGCAGTATGCAAACCCCAGAAAGTGGAAGTGATGCACTTTTGTAGACATCAATGAGATACTTCCACCATCACTAAAAGATCACTAGGGCCAGTACTGAGGCAAAAAAGAGCAGCATTCAGACCATACCAGGTGTTGCAAGTGGCTCCCCTCACCCTGTGGATTCTGGAATTCTCACCTATCTACTCCCAGGAAGAGAAGAAATAGTGGAGAAAATGGAGGATGCCAGATGAATGAGTAACAGTCCCCCAGCTTCAAGGAGCCACATGGTGACAGAAATGCACAAGAGCACTCATCTGGGGCAGGAGTCTTTGGTGAAGTTGCTGGGCCAGTACCTCTACATCTCCCACCTGGCCACCCTGGCCAAAACCATCAGTCAACAGTGTGTCACCTGCCAACACTTCAATGCATGCCAAGGATTGATGGTACCCCCAGGAACTCAGACATATGGAGCAACACCTTTCAAGAACTTCCAGGTAGATTTTACTGAAATGCCCAGGTGTAAAGGAAACAAGTACTTGCTGGTGACAGTCTGTACATACTTGGAATAGGTAAAAGCTTTCCCCAAAAAGATAAAGAGGACTCCTGAAGTAGTAAAAGTGTTGCCCGGAGAAATCCCAAGGTTAAGTTGCCACTCTGGTTTAAATTTGACAATGGCCTAACCTTCATAACAGAAATAGTGCAAATAATAGCTAAAGCTTTGGGTATCACCTGGAAACTACATGTAACTTATAGGCCTCAAAGCTTGGAGAGGGTAAAGTGCATGAACAGGTCCATAAGAACAGGAATTAGTAAACTCTGCCAGGAAGCAAAGCTTAATTGGATACAGGCCTTGCCACTGGTGTTGTTCAAAGAGCCCTCTGTCAATCCTCTGCTATTTAGCAGGGACTCCTAAAAGAACTGGGAGAGACTGAATTGGATAGACAAAAACTCTAGGAAGAGTAGCAAAGAAGATCTCCCCTTGGGTAATTAACCGTGTTCTGTTTAGTCTTTTGTGTCTGTACATCCTTTCTCTCTGGAGGATCAAGGGGACCAAGTCTAGGTTCAGGATCAGAACCTGGTCCCCCTCAAACCAAGGTAGAAAGGACTTTACACCATCATCCTAACCACACACACAGCAGTGAAGGTGGAAGGAATCCTCACCTGGAGTCATCACAGCTGGTTGAACAGAACTTCACTGCCCCTTGGGAAGTAAAAGTAACTTTTAAGATGGTCAACATGCCCTGCTCCAGCCACTTACTGGGAGCAGGCTGGTCAATGCACGGCTGAACCCTGAGGAAGCTCCTCAGGGGACTTGTCTTAATTGGACTTTGGACTTTGGGGAAAGGGGGGAAGGAATGTGACACAGGGAAAAGTAAAAACTCACATGTATATTAGCCCACCACCACGGTAATATCAAGGCCTGAGTAGAGAACCCAAGAGGAGTCACAGTCCCTGAACCCTAAGTGCTGATCCAGACCAGGGAAATAGAAAAGCCCAGCCAGGTGACTGAAGCTAACTGCCTATAGCACCATACGATGGTACTGCAACAGAAGAAACAGGGAAAGAAACTATAAAACAGATCAGAAATAATTCTGTGTCTTAGATTTTATAAAAAAGTAATGTAAAACCAAATGGGAAAAGTGATTAATATTGGCATCTCTGACCAAGCCAGTCGGAGAGCATGGCCATTTAGAATTCTTCTATGCTATAAGCTCCCGGTTGGTGAATAAAGCCCTTCTTCTTTTAAACATGCTGTTTGAGTGCTCTTTCTCTCCATTGGGCCTCATCTTCCTGCAACACAAAGAACCAAGAAAATATGACAAATTTTCAAGGAAAAATGGCAATCAACAGATGCCAACCCTGAGAGGACTTATATATTCAAACTATCAGACTTTAAATAAGCTATCATAACTATGCTCCATGAAATAAAGGTAATCTCACTTAAAGTAAATGGAAAGTAGATGTTCTCATCAGAGAAACAAAAACTAGGAAAAAAGAACCAACTAAAAATTAAAAGGGCTTCAGGGGTATACCCAGAGACAAGATTGGGAGAGGTTCCAGCCAAGTTTAATGAGAGGGGACAGAGACTGGCCTGGGCAACGATGGCTTCTGCACTGGGGGTGGTTGGAGGCTTATTTTTGTACTGGGCATAGGGAGAAGAAGATTCTATAACTTGCTGAAAGGTTCTGATGGGCTAGCATCTTTCCTGTGGAAGCTTAGGGTGGGGCCCAGTAAGTCTTTTGTTCTAGGAGAAGAGGCAGGGAGGTGGGAGGAAACAGGGAAGGAGGAGGAGGGAGAAGAGCTGCTCTGGGGCTGCATGAGGCCCCTGTGAGAGCCAAACTAGCTCCATTTTGTTGTTTACAGCACAAGCTCCATTCTTGGCTGTTTACAGCACAAGCCCCATTCCTGGCTGTTTACCGCATAAGTTCCATTCATAGCCCCTCCACCCCAACCTCTGCCAGTGAAACCTGCAGGGCCACTCCCTGCTGCCTCTCCCCCACCCCAGGTTGCACAGCCACTGAGCTGTAAACTGAGTCACCTTAGGCAAACAGCTGCTATAATAAACAATAAGTTTCTATTACCTTGAAATACAGGTAATCAGCGTGCACCAACTCTAGCCCCTGGTTAAGGGACCCCCCACCCCTCACCTGTACCAATCCAAATTCACCTTTACTAGTGAAATCCTCAGCTAACAATGCAAATCCTCCTTTACTTCCTCCTTTACTAATGAAATCACCAACCACCAATCAAGAGTGTACTCACAACGGACCCTTCCCTTTTTGCTTTCTGTACCCCATAAAAACTTGCTCTACCTCAAGTTCGGGGCTCTTCCTCGGCTTGCATGCCAGGAGAGACCAGACCCAGGTTTGAATAAAACCTCACCTCATGTGTTTTTACATCGGAGTGTGTCTTGGATTTGTCTACCGGGGTCTTTTAGGAGAATTTCAGGCATAACACCCCCACCAAAAACTTGACAACTGAATGATACAACATCTGAAATAAAATATTCACTGAATGGGCTAAATATTAGAATGGTCATGACATAATAAAGACTTAGTGAACTTAAAGATATTTTTGTTTTTTCAAATAATCTGATTTGAAGTACAAAGAAAAAAACTTTAACAAAAATATAAACAGAGACTTAGGGACTTGTAGAATAACATCAAAAGTTCTAAAATATATCTCACTAGAGTCCAAAAGGTAGAGAAAAAGGAGAATGGGGACAGAAAAAAAAATTTTGAAAAAGAAAAATGGCTGAATACTTCTTAATTTTGGTAAAAATGAGAGAGGATTATGTCAGTCAGAACAAAGAAGGATAACATTTTTAAAGTTTTAAAAGAAAAGCACTATTACACAAGAATTTTATGTTCGTTATACTAAGATGAATTACTGACTTAGTATCATTGCAGGAGAAGAGTTCAATATATATTTTTTAATGTTTTTCTATATCTTAGATCTATGAGAAAAAATGAAAAGTGCCTAAAGTGATGAATTAACAAGTGCCTTTAGGGACTGACAGAAGGAGGGAACTTCAATCACAGAGAGATTGAAGTGGAAAAAGTGATTCAGCAAACCTTTGTATAATAAAAGAGTAAAGAGATTCCAGCTTCCCCAAGAAAGAAAATCAAGTCTCTGGCTAGTAAAATTGATTCTCATGTGTGAGATCTAAAACAGTATTTCTGAGAGGCAGAGTTAGATAGCTCTTGTTCCTTTGAAGTAACTAGTCTAAGTTAACTACCTGCACTTTGCAAAGGATAGAAGCCTCTGATCCTATACTCTGGGAATGTTACTTACATAAGAGGAAGTTAAAGTCAGACTCTCTGGTTTGTTTTCACTGAGGGACCTATTCTTTGGATATTGGATCGACATCAAAGTGAGTGTGAGACAGACCTCAAAGTCTATCTTCTTTTCTTGAATTCTTCAGCCAAATCAAGGATATAAAAAAGATTCGGGCTGGGTATGGTGGTTCACACATGTAATCCTAGCTCTCTGGGAGGTGGAGGCAGGCAGATCCCTTGAGCTCAGGAGTCCCAGACCAGCCTGAGCAAGAGTAAGGCCCCATCTCTAAAATAAAAATTAATTAGCCTTGTGTTGTGACAGGTGCCTATGGTCTCAGCTACTTGGGAGCTGAGGCCAGAGGATTACTTCAACCGTGGAGTTTGAGGTTGCTGTAAGGTTGGCAGATACTATGGTACTCTAGCCTAGGGCAACAGACTGAGACTTATCTCAAAAAAAAAAAATAATTCATATTTGGAAAGGGAGAGAAAGTTTTGGGAAAAATTTCTGTAGAGAGCTGTTGCTTATGTACATATGCCCTGCCACCCCCCTGCCAAGATGAGAAGCATGAGTTTCAATCTTCTTCATCTCCAGCCCAATAAAAGAACTAACTCCCTTGAGCAGGGGTCCTCAAACTTTTTAAACAGGGGACCAGTTCACTGTCCCTCAGACCATTGGACTGCCAGACTGCAGGCCCTGGGATGAGTCAGCTGCTAAGCAGGACAGGCAGCAGTAGCAAAAACACCCAGCAGGCAGGATAAATATCCTAGGTGGGCCACATGTGGCCTGTGGGCCTGTCTTTGAGAGTCTGATATGTGTCACCCTGAGTCTAGGAACCCTATGGACATGTCTGATTCTGATCCAGGGGATCATAGGAGGCAGTGATACAGGATTCCTCCATTCAGAGCTGGACAGGGAACCCCCCTACCCCAATTCTAGGCCTGGGCAAACAGGCCTTTTCCAGACCACATTCTCTGAACTCAAGCAAAGTCAGGGAAAAACAGCCTGATTGGTGTCTTACCTGGGTGGTCACTCTTAGAGTGAAAAGCTACACCTTGCTGCCTCACCTGGGATAGAGACTGGACGGGACCAGTCATTCATTTGCTAATTGTTTTCTTCTGGCCAGCTGAGCCCATTGTAACAAATCCCAACATTCCTTCTCCAGAACCCCTGGCTCAGGCCCAAGGGCAGCTTCCCACTCAGGCTTCCTCCAGCCCCTTCACTGCTCCTGGAGGTGCTGTTGCCTTTTTCCCTTATCTATTTCTTTTTCTGCTCTGTCCTGTCACTTATCCTCATGGTCCATGGTTTCATTTTTAGAGCCCTGAAACCAAAAGAACCCTACAGAAATTCTGGTAACAGTAGGATATAGAGTGACTCCTTGCTTTGGTGTTAGCAAAAAGATGGCTGCCCATGCCAGGATGGCCTGCAGTGCCTGCATGCGTCTAGGGAAAGAAGGCCTGAGTGTTCTGTGCGAGCAAGATGTCAGTCACAGGGAGAGAGGAGCTGGAGCCACCAGGGGAGGGAATGAATTCGGGCATATATCCATAGTGAATGGACCAGTAGGAAACCAGAGGCTGAGGGCAGAGCATTCCAGGGAAGCAAATACATCCCCTTTTGTTATAAAGATTGTGGTTAAAGGGGTCCAGAGGAACCCTCTGCAAAGCCATAGTAAGGGGCTCACAAAAAAAGTTGGACCAGAGAGGATGAAGTCATTCCCCCAAGCTCTCCTCCCTCTCTTGGACTCATCCCTGATCCTGGATTTAAAAGTGGGGGATGTAATGAATTATGTCAGAGCAGAAGCCAATCATACCTCTGATCCAGGAAGTAGGAAACAAACACTACAAGTGTTAGTTAGGGAAGTGGGGGTGGAGGGGGGACTTAGCTTTAGATGAGGATTAAAGTGCTGATTCTTGTACCTGCCATTTTAATAATTTCTGAATTTAAAATTTGAAACTAGATTTTTGATTTAAAGGTCTGTTTATTTAAAAGTAAGTGAAAAGTTATCATAGAGCTTTATAACATGAAAAGCATGATACATGAAAGAAAAAAATGGATAAACTGGACTTCATTAAAAGTTAAAACCTTTGTTCTTCAAAAGACACAGTCAAAAGAATAAAAAGACATGTCCCAAAGTAGAAAAAATATTTGCACAACACATATCTGATCAAGGACTTCTATGCAAAGAACTTTTAAAACTCAGAAATAAGAAAATAGCCCAACTAAAATATGAGTAAAAGATCTGAACAGAGGCTCAGAAGATATGCAGATAAAAAATAAGCATATTAAAAGATGTTCAATGCCATTCATCATTAATAAAATGTAAGTTAAAACAAGAATGAGATATACCATGTACCTATTAGAATGGTAAAATTCAAAATACTGGCCATCCCAACTGATAGGACGCAAGAACACTCATTCATTTCTGGTGGGAATGCAAAATGGTACAGCCACTTTGGAAGATAGTTTGGCAGGTTCTTATAAAGCCAAATATAGTCTTATTATTTAATCATAAATATTGCCCCTAGGAATCTATCCAACTAGTTTGAAAACTTTTGTCCACATAAAACTTTATTTACAAATTATAAAAACTGTAAGCAACCACTATGCCCTGAAATAAAGGTCAATGGATAAATAAACTGGTACAGCCACACAATGGAATACTACTCAACAAAAAGAAAGAAAAAGGAATGAGCTGGCAACCCACACAATTATGGGTGAATCTCAAATGCAGACTGCTAAGTTAAGGAAGCCAGTGTGAAAAGGCTACATTATGGCCAGGTGTGGTGGCTCACACTTGTAATTCTAGCACTCTGGGAGGCTGAGGCAGGTGTAAAGCTTGAGCTCACAGGTTCAAGACCAGTCTGAGAAAAAAGCAAGACCCTGTCTCTACTAAAAATAGAAAAACCGAGGCAAGAGGATCACTTGAGCCCGAGTTAGAGGTTGCTGTGAGCTATGATGCCACAGCACTCTACCCAGGGCAACAGCTTGAGACTCTGTCTCAAAAAAAAAAAAAGAAAGAAAGAAAGAAAAGACAATATTCTATATGATTTCAACTCTATGACATTCTGGAAAAGACAAAACTAGAATGATTGTAAATACATCAGTGGGGTTGCTAGGGGGTTTGGAGTAAAGGTGTAAAGCAAGTGAATAAAGCACAGTAGTTTTTTTTTTTCTTTTTTGTTTTTTTTAGGGTAGTGAAACTATTTTGTGTGAGACTATAATTGTTAGATATAGGACACTATGCATTTGTTAAGACCCATGAAACTTCACAGGACAAAGAACAAATCTTAATGTACACAAAGTAAAAACAATCATTTTACTCAGCCTAGGCCTAGGAGAGGCGGGCCCAGGGTGACTGAGCTGAGGCCCATGGTGATCATGGTTGTGGCCCCTGCAGCAGTGGTGCAGAGATGGTGGGCAGCCGAAAAGAGCTCTCCATCCACTGTGTTCCTGGAAGCTGCCAACCAGGGGAGGTTGTGCATCAGCTCCATGTGCTTATGATATCAAAACATCAGAAGTATTGGAAGGACTGGTATTCTTTCGGAAATCACAGTGATTTAAAAAACAAAGACTCTCAACCAAATGCTAATGTTAACAATGATGCTACCTTTACTGCTTCAGCTAGAAAAGTTAAGACTTTTGGAATTAAAGAAGGAAGCTCAAAAGAATGCTAAAGGTTTGAAGACATTAGAAAAAGAGATTTATGTTCTTGTGCAGGAAGGTGGTGGTCAGATTAGGAGGGTCCAGGAACTGGAAACTGACTTGGAGAAGATGGAAGCAAAGCTAAATGTCACTCTCTGCAAGCATTGTTTCACCGGGAGACTGTTTACTGAATTGACAAGGACTAATAAACTACTGAAATCTAAGTTTTCTGGAAATGATAACCAGAAGAATATGAAAATTCCAAACTGGCATTAATGAAACTTAGAAACAAAAGAGATGTAGAGTGTGATGGCATGGAGATGAAGCTGCAGGTCACCCAGAAGAATCTCAAAGAGTCTCAGGGGAAAATTATAGCCCAACTCGAGAAACTTGTTTCAATAGAGAAAGACAAGATTGATGAAAAATCCAAAACAAAAAAACTCTCAGAACACATCAAAGAAACTAGTTGTGCATCAGATCAAGTGGGAAAATACAAGATAGATATTGCCCAGTTAGAAGAAAATTTGAAAGAGAAGAAGGATGAAATTTTAAGACTTCATCAGTTTTGCTTTCTCTCTCTCCCTCTCTCTCTCTCTCTCTCCCTCTCTCTCTCTCTCTCTCTCATAGTCTTACTCTGTTGCCCCAGGCTAGAGTGCCTTGGCATTAGTTTAACTCACAGCAACCTCAAACTCCTAGGCTCAATTGATCTCCTTGCCTCAGCCTCCCAGTAGCTTGGACTATAAAAACCCACCACAACACCCTTTTTCTAGTTTTAGTAGAGATGGGGTCTCATTCTTGCTCATCCTGGTCTTGAACGCCTGAGCTCAAGCAATCCACCTGCCTCAGCCTCCCAGAGTGCAGGCATGAGCCACTGTGCCCAGCCCCTTCATCAGTTTCTTGAGGAAAATACATGCTGTCTAAACAAGTAGAAGCCTGAGTACTAAATGCCAGCTGCTTGAAAAAGAAATAGAAGACCTTGTAAACAGGAATAGAGAACTGGATGAAAAGCTGAATGCCGAGATGTGAAACTTAGAATTTTATTCTTGAAAAACAAGATTACAAAAAGCTTCAGCAAAAAGAGTTACAAGCTGATTCACTTCTGCAACCAGAGAAGGAATTATCTTCTAGTCTTTAGCAGAAGCCATGTTGCCTAAATTTAGAGTTGAAGAGCCCAAACTCCTAGAAGAAAAGCCACCAGGGAAAGATGCTGAACTGGAGAAAAGCAAAGCTACTAATGCTTAGACCACCCTGTTTTTGCAGGAAAAGTACAATAATACAAGGAAAAACCTTGGGGATGTTACCACTCAGTTTGAAAGCTATCAGGCATTAACAGCTAGTGAAACAGAAAACTCATCTATCTTAAGCTGGAAAACTCATGTACTCAAAAAAGAGGCCAAGGCTGAGAAAAGTGCAGAGAATCTTCAACATCAGATGTTGGCAATTGAGAGCACAAATCAAGACTACACAAGGATGCTTTTATACCTACAGACCCAGTTGGCACCTAAAGTAGCAGAAATTAAGGAAATCACAATTCTTCTCTTAAAAAAGTTATTGGAATTGGGGTGGAGGCAAGATGGCTGACTGGAGCCAGCTTTCCACAGAGGCTCCCATCCAGAAGGAGAGTTAAAGGACAAGTTTAGCAAGTAAGCTGATGGTTTGGAGCTGAGCCAAGAAAGAAGTTTGAAGAATGCACATCAACACTGAATTTGGTGACAGGGCATCCACCCCAGAGTGACTCCAAAGGCAAACCCAGAGGAACCAGGGTTAGGAAGAGCTGAAAGGAGGCTAGGCACAGTCCCACTCTCCAGACCCAAGGTTCCATCCAGGCCCTTGCAAGGGTTCAGCCCTCAGGAAGGAAGCCCCTGCGAGATGCATGTGAGACCTTTACAAAATGATCCTATTTTTCCCTGGTGCTTCCCTGAGGCAGACTGTGACCCTAAGGTTACAGACAAAAGGTACAAAATCCATTGCCAAGCAGATGGGAGTCTCCTCCCCCTTGAGAATGGCTCACAGTATACTTTCTACAAACAAGTGAGCAGAGGTTAAATGTCCTCCCATTTTATCCCATGGGAGAGACCCTCTAAAAACTGGACCACCTTCCCCTACTAGGATGCCATGGCACTCTTCTGCCAGGCATAAAACTGTATATATTCTCTACCTGCAATTCTGCACTCCCAGCACTCCTCTCTACTCTCACTCTGAGGTCTGGAAACCTGTCGTCCATGGAGTCCAGATTCTTGGGCATTTTCTTGAGAGGTGTGGACAGGACGTGTACTGTTGCAGGTCTGTGCTGATTCTGCAGCACAGGGGTAAGGAAAAAATGGTGGACTGATGGAACCATATGGGAAAGGGAGAGGCAGTACTCCTCGGCATAGAGCAGTAGCAGCAGCAGCAGGAATAATAGGGCTCACACCCCTAGGGATATTTTGGACACTCTCTGTCTCTCTGGGCAACCAGAGAAAGCCGGACATCTTCTCCCATAGCAGACACTAGCGGAATATATCTGGGATGGTGACATGGACCCCGTGAGCAAAGGGTATCCCTGACATGGTACCAGCCTGGGTGGAATGTGGCGGGACAAGGAATTGAAGACACCTGCACAGAGACGGCATACTCCCAGGGCAGAGCTGTGCCAGGACTGCTTAGTGAGCCTAAGAAACACCCAGCCTTCAGGGGATCATAGCTAAGGCAAAGGCAGGGAGGAAACCGACAGCTGAGTGTAAGCTCTAACCAGACCCACCCCAACACAGACTTCAGGGGAAACAGAAACACCAGCTCTGGGTAGCAGCACAGACCATTGCTGAGTCATAGTTTCTGTGAACTCAAACAGCACCTATGCCACAAGGGATTATAGCCAGGACAGAATCACAAATTCTGTACAAATATAAGTGTCAGCAACATCAAAGGGGCAGGGCTGAGGTTAATGGAACCCCAGCTTCCATTAATCACCCGAGATTGTCAGGCCTCAGCTTCCCCTTCCAGATGGTGGCAGAGGGCGGAGGCCTGCCCAAGGAGACATAAGATCTCTCTGTGACTCAGGCAGGCTCAACCCCCTGAAGCATCTGCTCATTGGAGGGAACAGGGTCATAGGTCTGCAGGGTTACCAGTGACTGGATGTGACAGAGGTGCAAGGTGGGAAAGGAGGCACCAACCTTCCCAGACTAATTCATTTGCTGGGGAGGGGTACGGAGCATCAGAATGAGTCATACTTGAGCTGCCAGCAGACCCCTGCTATCTAGTTGCCAGAGACCTTTTGAACTCCCTCACTTGAGACTGGGTGCTGACTGGGACAACTGATTTGGATCTCTTGGACTGGACCAATTACCTGAGGACTATCCAAAGTGGTACCCTGGGTGTGTGGTTGTGGGAAGGTTTGATTTTCCTTTTCCAGTTGTTGCCTGTGGTGGTGGGGATGACTTAATTGCTGTTATTTCTCCACAGCTGAGACTTCAACCCAGAGTAACTAATTCACTAGGGTAGGACAGAGACCAGCTGAAAACAAGACAGAGCCATTTAGCCTAAGGTGACCAGACATCCTGCTTTTGGCGGGACAGTCCTGATTTTTAACAATTTGTCCTGCATCCCATTGTGTTTTTAAAAAGTCCTGATTTTTGGAAAGAATGCACGACAAGCTAGGGAATGGCGGGAGAATGGGAAGGGAATAGACAGTTTTTGGCTGCCATGTGGCTATTTTGCCAGGATATGAGTTTTATATTATTTTTGTTAATTTTATAATGTTAAACTTTAATAATAACAAATAATTGTCAAGAACTGATTATCAAGAACTGCTTATCAAAGTTCGCATTACTGATCAGTTGTTAGAATTTGACCGCCATTGTTTGGACTTAATGAACAATGGCATTTTTTGGCATTGGCAACCACAAAAACATTTTGTAACTGTCTCTCAGATGATACACATTGTACTGCATGCTAGTACTAGTTAAACAAGTGATGTCAACAAATCAGCTATTCAGATAATTTAGGTAAGTAATTTATTTATTTCATGAATTTAGCAGACAGTACTCATATTATTTATATTTTATAGTGGTGGCAAAAAGTCTAGCACCAGCCTTGAAAGTGACACTTACGACTTTTGAGGTATCATTATTAAAAAATATATTGATAAGGAAAAGGTTAAATCTTGGGCATCAGCAAAAATCACAATAGATAACAAATGGTTAGAAATATTTCATCATTTTGAAACAAACCATGTTCCATATAATAATGCACTAAAAATTGTGGGATATGCGCTGTCCTTACCAGGAACTAATGCTGTGACTGAATGCATTTTTTCTACAGTAAATAAAGTGTGGCCATCAGAAAAATCACAATTAAGTGTTGAGACTTTGAAAGCCATTTTATGTGTGAAATATAATTTAACAAATTCTTGTAAAAATTTTCATGACCTTTTAAACAATGACAGAAATCTACTAAAAAAAATTCACTCAAATGAGAAATATGCCAAAGAACAAAATAATACTATACATAATTTTTAATGTATTATATTTGTAAATTGTACTTATGTTGAAATTAAAAAATATATATTACAATACTATTTTTGCGTTCTATGAAAATTTTTGTTGCTCCACATAGACCAAATTTTTAATTAAGAACCCCCCCCCCCAGTCAATGGTATCTCGCTTTACCAATGTTAAAATCTGGTCACCTTAACTTAGCCCCACCACACCAAGTAAGTCCCCAGTGTCCTAGGGTGTAGCACTGTATAGGTCCATTGCAAAGTTCTAAGGGGAAAGGTACAGACACCAGTCACAGCTCTTGGGTAAAGGGCTGGTTAATCACTACTCTGGGGGCTTTCCAATACAACTTCACCTTATCTGCTCATCTAGCCAAATGGTGTAAAATTGTCATGGGGTGGAATCAGCAGAAAAACTCTGGTAACATGAATAAACAGAGTAGATCAACTCCCCCCAAGGAACAATATAGCAGACACACTGATGATCCTATTCATAGACAAATGGCTGAAATGTCAGAAATCAAATTCAGAGTTGGATCAAAAATAAGATTAATAGAAGGGAGGCAAAGTTGGAATTAGAAATTCAAAGAGCAGTTCAAAAGTTGTCTCAAGAATTCAATGAATTCAAAGACAAAAATCACCAAAGATTTTGACACACTGAGACAAGAATTTGCAGCCCTCAAAGATCTGAGAAATACAGTAGAATCCCTCAGTGACAGAATGGAGCAAGCAGAACAAAGGATTTCTGACACTGAAGACAAAGCTTTTGAATGCTCCCAAGCATTCAAAGAGGAAGAGAAATGGAGAAAAAAAATGGATCATTCTCTCAGAGAGCTTTGGGATAATTTGAAGAAAACTAATATTCACCTTATAGGAATCCCTGAAGGCAATGAAGTTGCTTCACAAAACACAGAGGCTCTTCTTCATGAAATTATGAAAGAAAAATTTCCAGATATGCCAAAAGAATCTGAAATTCAGATAGCAGACAGTTTCAGAACCCCAGCATGGCTCAACCAGAATAAAACAATCCCCAGACACATCATAATTAACTTCACTAAAGTTAATATGAAGGAGAAAATTCTGCAAGCAGCCAGATGTAAGAAAACCAGAACCTACAAGGGGAAGAATATTAGAATGACTGCAGATCTCTCTGCTAAAACCTTTCAAGCTAGAAGAGGGTGGTCATTGACTTTTAATCTCCTAAAACAAAATAACTTCCAACCCAGGATTCTATATCTAGCTAAATTGGGTTTCATTCATGATGGAGAAATTAAATAATCCAGCTAAATTGAGTTTCATTTATGATGGAGAAATTAAATACTTTAATGACATTCACATGTTGAAGAAATTTGCCATAACTAAACCAGTTCTCCATGATCTTCTCAGAACTATCCTCTGTAATGACCAGTGCAATCCTCCACCACAAAAGCAAACTCACTCAGAAACTTTTGATAAAATTCCAACTTCCACAGTGGCAAAAGTATTAAAAATGTTCATTGGACTTTCAAAAAACTTGATACCCAAAATTCTACCAGGCTTATCAATATTTTCAACTAATGTGAATGGCTTAAATTGTCCTCTAAAGAAACACAGGTTGGCTCACTGGATACAAAAACTCAGGCCAGATATCTGCTGCATACATCTTACCTTAAAAGATAAATATAGACTCAGGGTGAAGGGATGGTCATCTATATTTCAGGCACATGGAAATAAGAAAAAAGCAAGTGTTGCAATTTTATTTGCAGATACGATAGGCTTTAAACCAACAAAATTAAGGAAAGATAAGGATGGTCACTTTATACTTGTTAAGGGTAATACTAAATATGATGAGATTTCAATTATTAATATTTATGCACCCAACCAGAATGAGCCTCAATTTATAACAGAGACTCTAACACACATGAGCAACTTGATTTCCACCAGCACCATAATTGTTGGAGATTTTAACATCCCTTTGGCAGTGTTGGATAGATCCTCCAGTGAGAAGCTAAGCAAAGACTTTAACTTAAGTATTCAACATTTGGATTTAACAGACATCTACAGAACATTTCATCCTAACAAAACTGAATATACATGCTTCTCATCAGCCCACAGAACATACTCCAAAATTGATCACATCTTAGGTCATAAGTCTAACCTCAGCAAATTTAAAAGAATAGAAATTATTCATTGCATTTTCTCAGACCATCATGGAATAAAAGTTGAACTCAGTAACAACAGGAGTCTGCAGACTCATACAAAAACATGGAAGCTAAATAACCTTTTGCTGAATGATAGCTGGGTCAGAGATGAGATTAAGATGGAAATTACCAAATTTTGGAACAAAACAATAATGAAGACATGAGTTATCAGAACCTCTGGGATACTGCAAAGGCAGTCCTAAGAGGGAAATTTATAACATTGCAAGCTTTCCTCAAGAGAACGGAAAGAGAGGAAGTTAACAACTTAATGGGACACCTCAAGCAACTGGAAAAGGAAGAATATTCCAACCCTAAACCCAGCAGAAGAAAAGAAATAACCAAAATTAGAGCAGAATTAAATGAAATTGAAAACAAAAGGATTATACAACAGATCAATAAAACAAAAAGTTGGTTTTTTGAAAAGGTCAATAAAATAGATAAATCTTTGGCTATCCTAACCTGGAAAAATAAAAGTATAATCTCTAATTTCATCAATTAGAAATAGTAAAGATGAAGTAACAACAGACCCCTCAGAAATTCAAAAAAATCCTTAATGAATATTACAAGAAACTTTATTTTCAGAAATATGAAAATCTGAAGGAAATTGACAAATACTTGGAAGCACACCACCTTCCAAGACTTAGCTAGAATGAAGTGGAAATGTTGAACAGGACTATATCTATAGGCAAAAAGCCTATGTGTCTTTACCTCTGCCATTTCTGAGAGTGAGCAGTAATAAAAGTCTTACTTTTCTACAATCTAGGAGGTTCTATGGCAGAACTCCATCATGGCCTTTGCTCTAGCAGGCTGGATGTAACATTCCACTCCTTTGAGGCCGGCCAGGGGGCTGAGGCATGTAAGTGTGTCATTGGTATGTCTCAGGGAGCCTCCAGCTTGTGGTTGCACAAAATTAAGTTACTGCATCCAGATGGCTTGAGGCTTCAAAGAGCAAGCAAACAAGCAGCTTTCTCCCCCACAGTAGTTTCCTCAATATATCAATAAGTGGGCTAAGAAGTTGACAATGTACTTTACTATGATTACTATTTTGAGAAGAATAGATTACTTAGAAGAATGTGTATACTTGATCAGTAGACTAGCAGGCACAATTGAAAGGTTAATCTGTTTTTTACAATATGTTAGTGAAGTAATGGTATGATTATTGATTAACAGTGTGTACATGCAGCACCAGCTATTTAAGTTGGGAAGAAATAAAGAAGTTTGCTACACACCATCTAAAGGCTGTAGACCTCTTTGTTCTATATAATTTCAATAGCAGTTCTATACTCCACGTCACTGTGGAATACTACCCAACATATTCTATGAAGTGTGGGATGAATTCCCACATAAAACTAAATGAAATGTGTTCTTTTAATTCCAGAAACTGAGCAAAAAGACTCATGAGTATTGTACATCTTTGTCAAGGCCTAGCAACCTGGGAGAGCATAGCAGGGGCCTGCAGGCAAGGTTTAACAGCCTCTTACATGGAACCCTGACTGTGCAGTCAAGTCAGCCTGCCAGAGAAGGGTTGAAATGGCCCATCTGTGCAGGGGATGTGACTCAAAGGTTGATGTGAGTGAAAAGAAAAACTCTATCATAATGATGTGAGTAAAAGAACACTTTATAGTTAGCGGTGGGCCTCCAAACCACAAGAAAACAGTCATTAGGCCTGTTTCTCGGAAACTTAATTGAGTACATTAAAGAAAAAAGGTTTTACTCCCCTGTTTATCCTGACCTTTAACTTTGACATTAGAAGTCAGATAATGTAGGGTTGGTTTAGGTCTTTAGAGAGGAATGGCCTTAGGCTAGTCTTAAGATGGTTATCTCACTTTCCCGGACTTTCTTTCTTTTCTGTAGTTTAAGATAAGAATAGAGGATGTTAGGATTATTGATCAATGTAGTGTACATGATTAGTTTACTATAAAAATGTGGAGAATAAAGACAGTTTGCTGCTACTGCCACTCAGAGTATTAGTCATTTCTTGCTTTAATAGAATTCTAGGGGCTCAGTGCCTGTGGCTCAAGCGGCTAAGGCACCAGCCACATATACCTAAGGTGGCGGGTTCGAATCCCCAGCCCGGGCCCGCCAAACAACAATGATGGCT
>NW_003852396.1:8935898-8958807 GCF_000181295.1 Otolemur garnettii | reverse complement strand
TCTTTCATGTTTACATGGATGGAGCTGGAACATATTCTTCTTAGCAAAGTATCTCAAGAATGGAAGAAAAAGTATCCAATGTACTCAGTCTTATTATGAAATCAATTTATAGCTTTCTTATGAAAGCTATAACCCAATTATAGCCCAAGAAGAAGGGGAAGGGGGAGAGGGAGGGGAGGGGTTGGGTAAGGATGGGTGGAGGGAGAGTAATTGGTGGGACCACAACTAGGGTGCATCTTACAAGGGTACATGTGAAATTTACTAGATGTAGAATATAAATGTCTTAACACAATAACTAAGAAAATTCTGTGAAGGCTATGTTGACCAGTTTGATGAAAGCATTTCAAATTGTATGTAGAACCAGCACATTGTACCCCATGATTGCATTGATGTACACAGCTGTGATTTAATAAAAAAAAAAAAAAAGAAAGAAAGAAAGAAAGAAAGAAAAGTAATTGGTTTGCAGAACCAACCTAAGCAACAAGACTTTAGGAAATATCTAGAAGACAAAGAAGCAAGAAGATCTGGAAAAGAAAATACAATGACAGAATTAACTGAAGAAATGAATAGGTGGTGTCTCCTTTATGAAGAACTGTATAATGAAACAAAATCTTTTCAGGAGGTGTCAAAACTCTGCTCTCAACTTGCTAAAAAAGAAAGTGAGGCAAAACTTTAGAAAGAACTGAAAAAGTTCTGGGTATCAAACACTTTGATCATTCAACAGCTTTTCAGCATGAAAGTAAAGAAAATTTTGCCTTCAAAATCCCATTAAAAGAAGGCATACAAACTGCTATGAAGCTTTTATGGAGTATCAATAATGATGAAAAGAAACATTGGAGAAACCTATTGAAAATTATTTTATTCTTGTTATTGTTATTGTTGATATTGTTAGGGTTGTTTTTGTTCTTATGTTTGTGGTGGGTATTTTATAATGTGTTTAACTTTGACTGCCTATCCTTAGGTATATGAAAGGAAATCAAATCTTTTTTTTTTTTTTAACTAGAATGTCTTCTGGTACTTTATTTTCTTTTAAAAATTTTTTATATATCCTTTAAAATGGCCCAAACATACAATATCCATACTAAATATACCTCACAAAATGTGCACAAAATATCCTTTTTTTAAAATTTTTTAACTGAATTTTTACTAAGTCACAACTGTATGCATTAATCATTTTTATTTGGCATTTTATTTTCTATAGTAAATACCTCCTCCTTAATGCTCACCATTATCACTTCATTCTGAATCTTTTGCTGGCTTTCCAGCTTACAGTATATACCATCAAACCAACATTCCTGTAAAAATCACTATTGTATTATTCCCCTCCTCAAAATCTTCGTTTCGAGATTCTAATCCCCAGATTTTTTTTAGCTTGATTGATCCTGGAGATCTTTTCTACTCTGAGTGATTTTATTTAAACCAAAACATCTTGACTTGTTCTTGCCTCTGGTTTAATAATGTTCATTCTGTCCTACCCACCATTCTTTCACTTGTCTAGTTCAAATTAGTATGGACAAGTCTGAATCCATAGTAACCTCTTATCTTTTATCAGTCACTGAGTTGTTTAATAATTTACAGATTCCTAGGCTCCATCCCTGTTTCCCAGTTCTATTAAAATCTCTGGTTTAACCTGTAAACCTGCATTTTAAATGAACTCTGCACGTAAGTCTTAAGTACTCTAAAATCTGAGAAAATTTGCGTGTAACTACTTGTTATCTGCCTGCCCACTGAATATTTGTCTAATATTAAATAAAATTATATAGTAAGTCATATACTTATTCAATTTGCTTTTTATGAAGTTACATTAATGCTTCTGTTTAAGATGTATTTATTCTCTAATTCTCCCTCTAAAATATCTCATTTGCCCACTTAGTATGATGTTATGAACCCTCTGTTTTGTAATGCAGAGAATGTCACAGAATAGATTTTCATAATAAATTATTTTATTAGATTAAAATGTCATTTTAGGAATGTCAGGAAGTCCCTAGACAGATGCTAGGATAGAATGCATATAGAACAAAGGAATCTAACTATATTACAAATGTTTAAAACAATCTTCCCCAAAACAGTAGGGGATAAGGGTGCTGAATTTGGAAATTTGTAACTTTCCAAAATGACCTTAGAAATGAAAGGCATCTGTAAGACCAAAGGCAAAAGTACATAAACACAGTACTCCAGTTAATAAAGGTGTTTTTCCCACAGAGTATGAGTTAACAATTCTGATATTGCTATATACATACATTGGAACTGAACAATTAAGTTAGCAGGTGGCAGATGGTAGGTACCACCGTGGTAGGATCTTAGAGAAAAGCCAGGGGAAGAAGCTATAATGATCCACCTGGCAATGCATTAAAGTTGAAGATATCAGGGTGAGCTCATGTTTAGTTTAATATAGATATAGACAATCACATATATAAATATTTTAGATATAAGTACATATATAAGTTAGCATACACATATACGAGTTTGACAATTAAGTTCATGAACTTGCCAACATGTGCTTATGTTGGTAGCACTGTACAAACAACTTGGCAAAGTTTCATAACCTTGGTATATCAGTGTCTCACGGTTGTGTTCCTGTCGATATGAGGGTATCTTGCTGAGTGGTGTTCTTTATTGTTGTTGCATATTTTTGTGTGCCATCATGGGAATGTTGGAGTTTGAATTAGAGCAATGAACAAACTTTAAATTTCTCATTAAACTTGGAAAGAGTGGAAATGAATTGAGGGACATGTTAGTCCAAGTTTATGGGGATAATGCCATGAGGAAAACAGCAGTGTACAAATGGATTAAACATTTTTCTGAGGGGAGAGAAAGTATCACTGATGAAGAGTAGTCAGGGTGGCCAGTAAGGAGCAGAATTTAAAAAACACTGCAAAAATTTGTCCAATTGTGGGTCAAAATCATTGACTGGCTGACTGTGAGAAACATAGAAGACCAGGTAAACATCAATAGAGAAACAGTTAGGAAAATTTTAACTGAAAATCTTGGTCTGAGAAATTGTGGCTCTTGTATCTCAATGATGAACCAGCTCACACAGCACTGTTTATAAGGGAGCTTTTAGCCAGTAAACAAATAACTGTATTGGAACACCCTCCCTCCTCATCTGACTTAGCCCTCAAGGACTTTTTTATTTACTCAAAGATAAAGGGAATATTGAAAGGAAGACATGTGGATGACATTCAGGACATCAAGGGTAACATGATGACAGCTCTCATAGCTAGTCCAGAAAGAGTTCCAAAATTTCTTTGAAGGGTAGACTAGACACTGGTGTCAGTGCATAGCTTCCCAAGGGGAGGACTTTAAAGGTGACCATAGAGATGTTCAACAATGAGGTACATACCATTTCTTCTAGGATGAGTTTGTGAACTTAATTATCAGACCTTGTTTTGCCATCTGAGAGGTCCTAAAAGTAATGACACCCAGGTAGCAACAAGCACACTTAACATTCAGATCTTGATTTCTAAAATCATTTTCCAAAAGGAACTAGCCTTCTTTGGAAAATAGCTGATTCTAGGACAACAGCAGAAAATTGTACCACATAAGCCTAAAGCATCTTGTAGCTACAGAAAGCAAGGAAGTACTAAAAAGCCCCGAAACAATTAGCAAAACCTGCATTGATGGGAGCATGTCAAACAGATACAGGAGCCAACCAAAAGAGGTCTATAAGGCCAGACCCGGAACACAGCTAGCAAATAAGTATAGTAGTACATGTATTGGATTATAATCCTAAAATAAAATAAATATCCATGAGTCCATACTGATATAAATAAATAAGAGGAGAGACAAATGTTCTGTGCAATGGAATTCCAAATAATTTATGTAGCTACCTCACTTTCCTTAAGAATGGATCATGAGCAGCCAGGCACGGTGCCTCACACCTGTCATCCTAGCACTCTGGGAGGCTGAGGCAGACAGATCCCTTGAGCTCAGGAGTTCAAAATCAGCCTGAGAAAGAGCAAGATCCCATCTCTACTAAAAATAGAAAAACTAGCTGGGCATTGTGATGGGTGCATGTAGTCCCAGCTCCTCAGGAGGCTAAGGCAAGAGGATTGCTTGAACCCAGGAGTTTGAGGTTGCTCTGAGCTATGATGATGGCACAGCACTCTAGCCTGGGCAATGGAATTAGACTCTTTCTCAAATAAAAAGAAAGAAAGAAAGAAAGAATGGATTATGTGTAGTAACTTCTTTCCAAAGAATGCAGTATGAAAAGTAGGTCGGGGGCAAGGGTAGTAACTTTACAGGGGAAAAACCTGGGAAATGGTACCTCAACCAGGCAATTAAGTTTAATATTCATGTTTTCATATGATGTGACGAGAACAGCACTTTGCTTCTGTGGGGTTTTTTTTATCCAAAACCCTATGTAATCACAAGAAACACACCACAAAAATCCCATTAAAGCATGGCCTTCAAAAACCTGAACAGTACTGCTGAAAACTGTGGAGGTCACCAAAAAGAAGGAGCATGTGAGAAACTGTCACAGTCTACAGCCTGGAGACCTGGAGACTCAGTGGCGCAGGGTGTCCTGGATGAGATCCTGAAATGTAAAAATTAAAATGTAAAAACTAAGGGAATTTGAAGAACATATGAACTTGACTTAGTAGTAATGTCCTGCTGGTTTATTAATCACAACAAATGTACCACACCAATATGAGGTGTTTATCATAGGAAAAATTAGGTATGGGGGACACCATGTTAGTCAAAGGGTACAAAGCTCCCATTAGACAGATGGGATGAATAAATTCTGGTGTCACAGCATGGTGACTATAGTTAATAATAATGTATTATATACTTGAAAATGATAGGAGATCTTAAATTTTCTCTCCACAAATAAAATAATAATTATATGAGGTGGTAGGTAGGCTGATTAGCTTGGTTTAATCATTTAACAGTGTGTGTGTGTGTGTGTGTGTCTCAAAACACCACAATGTATACCATAAATATATATGATTTTTGTCAATTATACCTTAAGAAAGCTGGGAAATAAAAAATTAAATCTAAAAGGTACCTACAAAGGAAGATATTCACACAGCAAACTCCTTCCCACTAACAATAGAGGCCAGGAACAATAGAATAATATTCTTCTTAATGTGTGGAGGAGAAATAATAGTCAAGCTGCTCTTCTCTGCACAGGTAAACTATGATTCCAGAGTGAGGGAATGATAAAGTAATTTTTAGACTTTCAAAGACTGAGAGCTATTAATTCCTATGAATCTTTGCTGTAACAGATAGATCAGACTGGTTCCTTTGGTATCTAGGCTGGAATGACCAAAAAAAAAAAAGAAGAAGAAGTGGGGAGAGGAGGAGAAGGAGAGGAAGGCATACTCCAGGCCCTTTTTCAGTTAGTGATCTGCTTATGACCCAGGTTCTGGCAAAGGCACACTCACAGGGACTGGAAAGACGTCAGTTTTGTGAAATAGGCTGTGTGGAGGTCAGTGTGCTCTTCTAGTGAGCGCTGAGTTGGAGGCGTTTGGTCCCTTCACGGCAGCTGTAGCAGAGATTCTTCTATCCTCTGTGGTGATGGATGGCCAGCTGCAGGCATGGATTCTCCTCTAGCACAGTCCCATAGGATAACTTGGCTTTTTTTTTTTTTTTTTTTTGGCTTCTGTTCATAAAACATCCAAACCTCTTTCCATTTCCTGGTGCTCCTGAAAATCTTGGAATCTCTCTGATGTCAAGTAATAAATTGCTTTTAGGTATAAATTACTAGAATGGCTCCAGGTTTCCACAGCGAAGAATGCTGATTAATAAAGAATTTGTTCCTGGGTGGTGCCTGTGGCTCAAAGGAGTAGGGCACTGGCCCCATGTGCCGGAGGTAGCAGGTTCAAACCCAGCCCCGGCCAAAAACTGCAAAAAAAGAATTTGTTCCTGAAATGGTGGCAGGCTACAGACTTTCAGGGAACTGGGGATCTGGAAAGAGTTGCCCTATTTCGCAGGGTTTGAAGGTGATGAGGAGACAGCATGCCCAACCTGAGGCCCCGTGTGCCAGACCACGCAGTGGCCAAGCACTCATCATGTTAAGTTCCTACGAACCCTGGGGACTGTGCAGGTCAAACGACAAAGGGTTTGGCCTGTGTCCTACTTGCCCCCCTTGGGGGCGGGGGTGGGGGGTACACAGGGATTGAATCTATTCTGTGGTTAGTCCCTGAGTTTCTAAGTGTAGAGTGGGAATACTAACCACTGACAGAATCTGCACATGAGAACAGCTACAGTAGTGTCAAGAAGAAGCCCCTGAAACTTCCCCTTGTGAAGTAAACCAAAAGCAGTGTCAATCACATCCTTGGAGGAATTGCAGAGGCTGGTGCCAACTTCAATGCTTGGAAGGTGTGGAGATGGTGATTCCTACTGACACCCATTCCACTTACCTGCTTGGCCTCTGCCTAAGACAGTTAGTTTTCAGGTGACGTGCATTGGACACTGGGAATCAGAAAAGCATCCAGTTTCTCAGCGCAAGCTCTAGTAAGAAGAAGGTACAAGGTTGGTTGGCCGCATTAATGGCCCCTCTGAGATGGTCACATCCCAATCCCTAGAACCTGTGAATATGCTCAGGCAAAGAATTAATTTGCAGATGGATTTGAGGTTGCTAATCAGCTGACTTTAAGATAGTGTGACCTAGATTACCCAGGTGGGGCCAAGGTAATCACAAAGATCTTGAAAAGTGGAGGGGGAAGAACAGAAGAAGAGAATCAGAGTGAGACAGGATTAAGGCAGCAGCCTGGAAAGATGCAGTGTGGCTGCCTTGAAGTCAGAGGAAGAGGCCAAGGCCATGGATAAGGGTGGCCTCCAGAAGATGAAAAAGGAAAGGAAATGGACCCACCCAGACCTAACAGGAGAGAATACAGCCCTGCTGACACCTTGATTTTAGCTCCAGGACACCTGTGCCAGACTTCTGTTCTACCTGTGGAACTATCAAGATAGTAAGTTTGTATTGATTAAGCCACTATGATTGTGGTAGCAATATAAAACTAATACAAATGTCTTCAAAAGGCTATGAAAAGTGAAGATAGTAAGTTTGTATTGATTAAGCCACTATGATTGTGGTAGCAATATAAAACTAATACAAATGTCTTCAAAAGGCTATGAAAGTGCTTTCCAACCCGTTATTCTAATTCTTGTTAATTTAGTACAAATTTAATTTAAGGACTTTTCAGACATACAATTTTTCAGAATAAGTGAGCTCCCACATACCTTGTCTTGGGAAACTGCTGGAAGATGTAGTCTTCTAAAATAAGGGAGTAAACAAAGAGGAAAGCAGGGATCTAGGAACAGTCCTAGGAGAACAGGCAGTCTGCTGATGGAGAGAGCGCTTAGCACAGAGCATCTCAGGTCTGGGAGCTAAGGGTAGGGGGGAGTGGAAAGTTGGTGGTGGCTGCTAGGACACTTTATGGTACCCCCTATGACCTGAAAAGATAGAGTCAGACCCCCACTTAGATGTAATTAACTGGTAATTTATTTTACCTGCTGCAGGGGCTGCTGCTTTGAGAGGAAGTCAGCAGCGAAGTAGGGGGGTGGGTTGTCTTTTATAGGTTTTGTGCAAGCATATTACAGAAGCAGAATGTGGCTGGTTAAGGGGGGCTATAGCTCGGGTAGTCATGAATACAGCAACAGTTACAGTAATGTAACAATGATTAATACAGCTTTGGTTGACTATGCATACATCTCATATCACAATGGTTATGGTTATACAACAGTACTTAATCAAGTCTCTCTGAGTTTTCCACCATTGTTCATCTACTGATAACTTAGGGGTTTTGTGAAACTTGGGACTTTTCTTCCTTGTTCTGAAGCTTGTTCTTGGCAACCCTAGGGGGAAGGGGCCTGGGAACGTGGCTGGGAAGCATGTTCTCAGCCATCATGGAGGGAGGAGAGGCTTGCCTTGTTCCCAGAGTCAACTCTGGGGGGAGGGAGGAGAAGGCGGGCTATGGGCTGGGAAGCTGGTCACAACAACTTTCACGTGTGTGACCATGTCACAAAGGGGTTTTAACTATTTTGAAGAGTGGAGGAAGAATTAGTGATATAGAAAAGTAAGCAAAGAAGCAAAGAAGAATGTTTATAATTCCAGAAAAATAAGACTGTTTTGAAAAGGAAATGTAAATCATCATATCCTGATTCTCTTGGCAGTGGACTCTATTTACATCTTTTAATACAGATACAGATGTAACTTTATTGGAAGGAGGCAGGGAGGAAAAGTGAAGGCCTGGACCTCCAGGCCTCCATTTCCATCGGTTTACTGTTAATCATAATCCGTGGTATAACTCTTTGTGTAATGTTGGCTCATGTATGACTTTTTTCTAGTTATCTCATTAGTTATTTGATTAGTTATTCTTAATAATATAGTGAGAATCCATAAACCCTCTGCCCCAAACAGAAGCAAGAACCTGGACAATTATCTCTATCTAACCTCATCCCCTTCACCCTCCCCTTCTGAGGTCACCAATATCCTGAATCCTGCTTTCATGATCCCTTTGCCTTTCTCATATTCAAGCTGAGCATCTTAAATTTATGACCAGTTTTAAGATAGAGTCTCAGATGGGTTAGAAGCTAGAATAGAGAAGGAGCTGTTAAAATCAAGCACTTTGTCCCCATGAAGTAGCAAATAGCTGATTCTCTGGAAGAGACGTTACCAAACCTCCTAAAGGAGACAGAGCCCCAGGGTTTCTTCATATTTAATACCACTGTTGTTTTTCCTTTTTTCAAAATGCATCCATCATTACTTGTATTTTTTTTTCTGCCCTATACTCCTTGAAATAAAAGAGAACTGAGGTGGGGGTCAGGGGGACCCAGAGATGCTGAAGCAAATTCTAACAGTCAGTTCCATAACCCTGGGGGTGGTGGTGTCCCATTCGCCCACCATCTTCAGGCTACGCACTAAGACAGGCAAATTTTCCAAGTGGCTGCTTGCCAGCCTTCTCAGATTCCTCTCCAGCCTCAGATACCCCAGAAGGCTTTCTAACACCATAGACACCCTGGAGAAACATCACAGCCAGCTCAGGAGCAGTGAGGGTTCCGCTGTGTTCTGCCTGTGCTGCATGAGGACTGGGGGCCCTGGTTAGCTGTGGGACAGTTATGTGCCTTGGCCACCGACAAGGTCATTCAAGCGGGTCTCAGCACCTTGGGATTCACTTAGAAGTTTTTTGGGAAGAAGATTGTCACCAGAATTAAGCTTATCAGTAGGCCATGAGATCCTGCCTACACAGTGACTACTGAGCTGCAAGGGACCTTGAGTTCATCTAGTCAAGCATGTTACAAAGTATGTAACTCAGCATTGCTTTTTAGGATAGTTAACAGGTATTGCCCCAAAATGTATCTCATAATCAAGGAAATTTGGAGAATATTAAATTAAAATAAGATTCCATTTTATATACCTCAAAACCTAATCTCCAAGAGAACAGCTTTTCCGATTTTTTTTATTTATTTTTATTAAATCATAACTTTGTACATTGAGCTTTTCCAATTTTACTGTATGATCTTTAGCATGTTACCAAAGTCTTCTGAGCCTCAGTTTCCTCATCTGCAATATGGCAGTAACAATGCCCACCTTGGAGGATGCTATTGTGCCAATAAGACCACCAGCTCAGAGCACTTAACATGGTAATTTGCACAGACTGTCAACAAATCTCAGTTCCCTCTCCTCCTATGACTTTCATTTATCTTTCAAATTTTCTTCCAGGCTTAGCAAACTATCCCTGTTTACAACCTTCTGTGAAATTGTTTAAGAGCGATTTTCTGGGCTCTGGATGGAACCAGTTCATTATGTAAGCAATGAAGGCGCCCACCCAGCTTACTTGGTAGGATAGTGGACACCAGGCCCAGTAGGGTCAGAAATCATGGTCAATACAGGAATGCAGAGCCCACCACACACTGCCACATGGGAGAATTGCCCCAAGGTTCACAGGGCAGCTCTGCCTCCTACTGAATCACTGAGGAACGGATGGAGTTCCCAGGGTTAGAAGATGAAACACCAGCCAGTGCAGTGGCTCACAAGTCTAATGCTAGCACTCTGGGAAGCCAAGGCAGAAGGACCACTTAAACTCAGGAGTTTGAGATGACCCTGAGCAAGAGGAAGACCCCATCTCTATTAAAAATTAGCCAGACTTGGTGGCACACACCTATAGTTCTGACTACTTGGGAGGCTTAGCCAGGAAGATTGAGTGAACCAAGGAGTTCGAGGTTGACTGAGTTATGGTGATGCCTCTACCTGGATGACAGAATGATATTCTGTCCCCGCTACCTCACCATGAGAGAGGGAACCTGTCAACTGACTCCATGGATGAAACCCTAGATGAAGAGGCAGAGGTTCCTCACTGGGTTCTCACTGCCCCAGTGCTGGGGTTTCCTCCTCTGGAGGATGGGGGTTGGTAGATGATCTTCATGGTCCCCTCATCTAATCTGTGTTGGTCCCCATCTTAAAGGTTATCAACTGTTACATAATGACCAGTCCAAGATGCACAATCCACACACCCAAAATCAATTTTATTGAGACTGAAGCAATTCACAATAAAGAACTTTTTACAGCATATTGGAAAAACTCAAATTTCATCAACTTCAAAAACTCAGGTTTAATTAATATTCACAGATACAAATCACTCTTTACTCTGAGGCACACAGGAGCTGGGAGGAAGGGGACAGACCTGATGGGCCATTGGTGGGTGCTCCCCAAGAGGGTTTCTCTAGGACTTGGCAGTACCCACAATCATCAATGAACAATGGTTTGACTTATGGTTTTATGATATTACGTCAGTGTAAAAGTGATATGAATTTAGTAGAAACCATACTTTGAGAACCTATATAACCTCAGTTTTTCACGTTCAGTACAGTACTTAATAAGTTACAAGAGATATTCATTATAAAATAGGCTTGTGTTAGATGACTTTCCCCTACTGTAGGCAAATGTTAAAGTGTTCTAAGCACGTTTAAGGTAGGCTAGACTACACGGTTTAGTAGGTTAGATGTATTAAATGCATTTTGACTCACAATACTTTCAACTTACAGGGGGTTTACTGAGATGTTAAGTGAAGGAGCATCTATATTTCTAGACATCCTCAGAGAAGACGAGTCCCAGAGCAGGGGAGGCTTTCTGTGCCCCTGCTGCCTGTTCTCATGCTGGTTCACAGAATTGCTCCGGCAGCATTAGCTACTTCTTGACCCCACAGAGATAATAAGTACAGGCACATGAACCATTTGGGCCTGAAAAACTCACTTGGGAATTTCCATGAGCTTAGAAGACTCTCTCTGTTCAATGAAAGTCACTTTTTTATCCACTATTCAGTAGGTAAGTTTTTTAAATTTTGCATCTTGAAAATTGTCAAACACCTTCCTGTATGAACTGCCCTGGTTTATTATAGGGAAGCAGAGGATGGAACTAAGTTCAATTTTAATTAACAGTCAAGAGATCTTAAGTGAATCTTAGATTCCTTCTCACACAAACTTTAGTTTCTTACTTAGCTCCACAGTCACGCTTTGCTTTCAGGATCTATCTGGGGCTAGAAGGAAACCTAAAGCCAGTGTGACAGCAGCAATTATCTGTGTGACACAGTCACACAGGATGAGACGGAAGGTGATGAAAATAATCCATCTCTGGAATGAGATTTCTCTAGCAAGCTGGGCCCTGCAGGGATAAAGTTCCTCAAGGGTTGCATAGGCTTGTACTATAGGCAACACCTGAACCACTAGATGTGAACAGGGAGTCTTCTTTCAGGAACTGGTGTGTAAAAACCTCATTCAGACAGCACAGAGAAACAGCCTGTCTAGACAGCTTGGGAGAATGAGGCCTCTAAGCACAATTATTTCTAGCATGCTAGAAAGCCTTCTGCCTCATCTCCTGTGAACAAAGAACAGTGCTTCCCCACCTCTTGGGTTGCAGTGATTGCAAGACAGAAGGAATTATGCCTCCTAGTTGAATTTTATTACCAGGCTGGTCCTGATGGCTGTGATCTGGAAGCCCCCTCAGCCAGGCCCCTCCCACTAGTGGCTGTGAGGTGGGGCCATTTCTGTCAGGGTGGTAACAGTTTCCACCTTAGTGACAGTCTCCCACCTCCTCTTCACCTCTGCCAGTGGATGCTACTCTGGGGAGAGGTCTCAGAAGTACTCGCTGTGCCCCTGTTGATCATTACTCTAAATGGAAAATGTAAATGAGAATGAAAGAATGTTTGCACACTCGCACACAGACACACACAGGAAAGCTTTGCAAATAAATCCACAGCATGTTAACAGATGTTATCACAAACTAATGGGATAAGAAAGTAATTTTTACTTTTTTATTTTGTGATTTTCTGAATTTTTCAAAGTGGCAATAATAATTTCTCTTTGCTTTAAGGAATCCAAATTAGTCCTTTCTTATCTGTCTAGGGCTAGGCCACTGAAGATTTGTAATTCATCATGATCCAATGACTCTAGAAGGAGAGGCATGAAAACCTTCATGCCAGCTCTGGCCTGCTAACCTTTCCCTGGCCAATGAACCTGTTTGGAGCAGAGCTCTGTGCACCTGGGCCAGCAGTACCCAAAGCATGACTCAGGCTTCCTTTAGGAATGTTCAGTGGCAGGAGGAGCACAAGGCAGCAGCTGCCTAACAGAGGGAGGCGTAGCCTGGCTCAGCACTCATCATCTGATCCAAAGCTATCCCCAGTTCTCTTCCTCAGGGACCCAGGGTGCTGTGCCTCACAGCATGTCTTAGATGGGAGATTACAAAGTCATCTCTAGTTGGTGGCTGCCTTTTACTTTTCACATTACATGGGCCCAGGAGGCTGGGCAGAGTTTCCTAGAAGCTCCAGAATCCTACGGCTTCCAGCACTGTGGAGATCGTGTGTGTGAAGACAGGCTCTTTCCCAGGTTCAGCTGGAGACAGACTCAGCCCGCTACAGCTCCCAGCCTCCTCTAACTCATTGCCACAGTGGGTTCCACAGACGATAGGTCTGTCTTCCCAGACTGGGGTTGGGAGGAGGGCACGAGGTTATTGGCTAAAAGTGGAGCCTTCCGGCCATTGCTCTTCTCTGTCCAAGCCACCTTGAAGGAAGGAACTGGGGAGGGCGGCCGGTCCTCCTGAGCCTTGGGCGGCCTTTGGCACATGCTCAGTAACGCCTTCAGCTCGACCCTGAAGTTCTCGTTCAGCCAGCAGTAGATGAAGGGGTTGTAGCAGGTGCTGCTCATGGCAAACCAGTGGAAGGCGAAGTAGAGGGCATTGTTGGTGCGGATGACTTTGCTGGACAGGAGGAGGACGTAGCAGTTGAGGGGGAACCAGCAGAGGGCAAAGAGGACCACCACCAGCATCAGCATCTTGATGGTCTTCTTCTTTTTGCGCCGCAGGGCGAGGTACTGCTCCGTCGTCACGTCGCCAATTGTGTTGCACAGCCACAGCTTCTTGGCCACCCGGGCGTAGGCCACAGAGATGATGAGGAGAGGCAGGATGTAAAGCAGGATGAAGGTGGCCAAGTCCAGGTACTTCCAGAAGAGGTCAGCTGGCTCAGGGAAGTCTGGCAGGCAGAGGGAGCGTACGGTGTCCTCACTGGGGGCAGGAGGAAGGAAAGGGAGAGAAGAGAAGGTGACAGGAGATATTAATGTGCAAAGGTTTCAGGGACCCAGGTTGCACTGACCTTGCCCTTGTCCAGGCTCCTGGTATAGCCTCTAAAAGAGCACTTTCAATGCTGTAGCCTAATTATCTCACTACATTTCTGGTTCCCCCATTAGACTGTGTACTCCATAAAGGTAAGGAATGTAGCTGAATCTCTCTTAATCTTGTCTTATTCCTGGCTCATAGCAGAGACCCAATAAATATTTGTTGAATAAATGAGTGAAACCCTGGTATTCTTAGTCTGAAACTAACTTGTGAAGAAGATCCTGGCATTCTCCACTGGACGACCTTACTCATTCCAAAGGGGAACTAAGGGGAAAAGGAAAGAAATGACGGGTCTGGAGAATATGAGTGGAAAAGGCTCAACTTACACACCTGCAACCACTCATACAACAAGTATTTATTTTACGTGCAATGTAGCCTGGTCCTCTTCCCCTTTCTTAGGGACTGCCATGCGGTTTGTCGCTCCTGTTACATGTGCTGGTGGCTATCACAAAGAGAAAACTCCCTTTGCTTTTGTTAACCAAAAAACGTCCTCCATGTGTGAAGGCAGAATGGGAATCTTAATGTTGGGGGGTCTGGGTGTGTGATTCACTCCAATATTCCAGGATTCATGGAGGAGCCTTTATATATCAGGTGATATTGGCCTTCAGGGTTGTTTCTCTTGACCCTACTTTGTCACAGGCGTGTGTCTGGAAGTGTGTGTTTCCGGGGATGGTTGAGGGGACAGTGGGTGGTAGACACAGACCATGCACTGGGTCCTCTCAGATCCCTTTTACCTGTCTAGAGCACCAGACTCCAGATCCTGCCCATTAGGCAAGAAACAGTTGGCATCTGTGATCGTCTAAGTGCCGAGGACTGCCCTAGGGCCACAGAAGACCCTTCCCACAGATTTACCACCAACCATAGGTGGCCAAGAGTTTCTGGTTTTCCTGAGAAAGTCTAGAACCAATGACTGGAAGATGGAGGAACACGAAACCCCAGCTCCCTGCCTCTCTTCCCTGGTCTCCCCGACTTCCCTGTCCTGCCTCCCCACTCTCTGACCCTCTGCTCCTGGGAGTACTGCCCTAATAAGCCTCAGGCACATGCTCCTGCCTTTATCTCAGACCCGACTTCTAAAGGAATCTTATCTAAACAACTATAAAATGACAAAAATCACTCTAAGATCGTTCATTCATCTAGCAAATGTGTCCAGAAGGCTCGTTATGCGCAGACAGTGAGCTAAGTGTTCAGACCACTGAGGTCAAGCGAAGTCAGACACAGGGCCCGCTCGCCTCAAACTGACAGTCAAGTCCGAGATCACCTTCAAGGAACTAGTTTTCAGTTGTTAAAAACTGAATGTTTGAAAGACATTCTCATCCAGTGAGAGCATATGATAAAGAAACCTGAAGAGGAGGTGGCGGCAGGGAGAGAAGCCCCCCTCGAACGCATGCCCACCCTGTTTGCAGCCGCGTGAGAATTGAAACCTCGCTCATTTTAAACAAGGCCGCCTGGATTCGCACCTCAGGCTGTGCGTGCGCGCCCCCTGGTGACAGAAACTGATAACTACTGCCTCGCCCCTGCAGACCAACTGGAGAGGAAGGAGGAATCCAAAGTTGTTGAGAAGAAAAGAGAGAAAGCCGAAAAAATCCAGGGCTCGGCGGCGGCATGCACTGGGAGGCCACAGGAAGGGAGCAAGGCAAAAAGGACAGCTCAGGGAGGCAGGTACTAATCACCCTGAACGCCCTGGATTTGCCTTTGTTGAGCTCGGGGTCCAGGCCTCGCTCAGATCCTAATTCGTCTCACCTGTACTTGAAGGTAAATAACTTCTGGCAGATAGCGTGTGGGAGTGAAAAGAAGGTAGCCATAGTCCAGATGACAGCGATGTAGATGACCCCCTTTGTCATTGAGATCCGGGGTTTTAACGGATGCATAATTACCTGGAAAACAGGCAAACTGTGTCACTAGCCAAGGAAGTTCTGAGACAAATGAGAAATCTGAACGATGCAGCTCACGGGTCACACAGGCAGGGCCTGTTTCTAAAGCCGAGCACCCCTCACACTCATTACCCAGGCCCTGAGAGGCACCAGGTAGGTGCTGGGGGCGGGGCTCCAGCCATGCCCCAGCCGGCAGCCACCTCCAGGGGAGGATTCACAGATTCCCGAAGTTCAACTGTCTCCTGCTGGTCATACCCTGGCAGAACCAGGCAGGGCCCAGCGAGAGCACCAGGGAGGGGTCCCCGTGGTTTGCTGGGCTCCATAGCACAAGACCAAGCCCTTGGTCAGCTGCCACACCCTCAGATCTGGGCTCAATTTCCCAGGTTTTAGACCCCTTAGGTTATAAAGGGCTCTGAGAGGGCCTGAGATGACAGACACTGAGAGGAAACCCATCACTTATCATGGGAAGCCACACTGACATTTATTTGGCAGCTCACAGCACCGTCTATGAAGCTGCTACTACACTCAGAGTGGGGCCAGCTTTCGCGTGCCTGTGACACAGCCAGTGTTACAGGCCTCAGGCTGAAACACATCTTGGAATTCTACTGTATGCCAATGAATTCTCCTAAAATATTTAAAGATTGGGGAGTTTAAAACCATCCCTTTTTAAAGATGAGAATCATTTTTTTAAAAAAGGTATTTTGAGACAAATGAGTTCAAGGTCAGGGGAAAGGGCATAAAGCCTCCCTCCACTGCCTAAGGTGCCCTCCCGGGACATTCTTCCCATGTCCTGACGAGTCCTTGGTTCTTTTTTTTTTTTAGACAGAATCTCAACTATGTCGCCCTGGGTAGAGTGCCGTGGCATCACAGCTCACAGCAACCTCAAACTCTTGGGCTTAAGTGATTCTCTTGCTTCAGCCTCCCAAGTAGCTGGAACTACAGGCACCTGCCACAGTGCCTGGCTATTTTTTCTGTTGTTGCAGTTGTCATTGTTGTTTAGCTGGAACCCCACCAGCATTGGTGTCTGTGGCCAGTGCCCTACCCACAGAGCTACGGGTGCCGCCCAGTTTTTCTAGGTTCTGCAGGAGGATGTGACAAGGCTTCAGAAGCTGACCAGCACATCTCTATTGTGGACTTGGCCATGATGGTCCCTCACACTTCCATGTTCAGATTGCTAAGGGAGTGGGAGCCTGGAGCAGAGGACCTAAACACCACTCTGGTCTCCACAGGCATTGAGACAGGACCCACGTCTAGGCATATGCCACAGCAAGGTGGCAAGACCTATACCACTGCTCCTCAGACCCTCCCCTAGCCCTGGGGTCAACTCTCACTTAGCTGTGTTACACAAGGGTAAGCACAGACCAGATAAATGGAATCCCTAGCTCCTCTTATTGAATTAGGGGAGAAGGTTAAGAAAAGAAAGGAAATATTTGCATGCAAACTTTCCACACTCCAGACTAAAGCATCTGCAATATAAACAAAAAGTTGATTCCTATAAAATTATGGCATTTCAGAGATAAAGTGATCTAAAAGTTTGGCCAGTCTAATCCCTCATCAGATGTATGAATCACCAGTAAAACATCCCTATAAAGCTGTCATCCAGACTTTGACTGGGAACGTGAAACCCATTACCGCCTGGGCAGGTTTGCCCACCTTTGGACACCTCTATGAAAAAAGTCTTCCTTTTTCCATGTTGAAATGCATCTTTGAATCTGCACCTTTGAAGCTTCCCATCCCTTAGTCCTTGTTATATATCTTTGTGCTATTCAGATAAATTTCATCTCTTCATTTTGGTGGCTCTTACAATACTGGCCATGTAGGTTCCTTTGAGTCTTCTCAGAGCAAGGGGTCTAGAGATCAAAGCTTGGGTTTGGACCCAGATAGCTCTCAGTCCTATCCACGCTTTGTTCACAGGCACAAAATCTTGGGAAGCCACATATGCCCTTTCCTAAGCCTCCATCCCTTGATTCAGCAGAGGTCACGGGTTCATAGAGTGGGCAGGTGTGGGGTGCCTGGCATAGAGCTGTCCTCTTCTAGCTCCTATTCAGTTCCCTTCACCATATCTGCCGAGGGCAGCAAGCAGGGCCTTCACGATCCGGGACCATGCCTACCCCATGCCTGCTCCTGCCACCTGGACCTCCTGCCTCATTTTCTTCCTCAGCATCCTGGGCAGGTGACTATTTCCCACTTAGAAGCCTTGTCCTTGATCTGCAATTATTTGCCACTCTCTTTTCATCTGTGACTTTCCACGTTTGCTTTACTATCCACAAAACAAACTCATTAATTTCTGAGACAGAAAATGCCAGCAGTGAGTCTTATCTGCAGCAATAAACTAGGAATAATTTTCTGCAACAACTGGGACAAAAGGCCCCTAATTTGTTACATGTGATCATATTCATCAAGAAAAAGACAAACACATTCATTGAAAACAGGGTCCGTGGTGTCCTGAGAGCCCCTGCACTGCCCTGGAGAGCAAAGCAGAGAGGCAAGGACAGAGCGTTAGGGGCAGGTGCCCTTACCTGGTGGCGGTCCACTGCGATGGCCGTCAGTGTCAGAGCTGAGACATGCAGGGAGCAGTACTGGGCAAAGCGGCTGACGTGGCACATGCCTTTCCCAAACACCCATGTGCTGTTCACAAAGCGGACCTGGGGATGAGCCCACAGAGGTCAGGAGACATACAAGGCCTTGACCCTGATAGCTGCCCACCCGAGGTCTCTGAGGGGAAGACCCTCTCAGAGGCCTCTCCCAGCTCCTTCCTTCTTTCCATCGCCAGTTGAATGTGGGCCAAACATGATTTTCTCCAGCAAAATTTATTCTCATTCATTCAATTTAACAAACCATGATCATGCTTCTGGGCCAGGCCCCATTAGGTACCAGGAGAGCTTGGGAAGGATGTGGACTGTGGAGTTGGACCTCTCACCTCTAATAATTTCTTGCTGTGTAGCCTTGGGCAAGATACAGGACCTCTCTGAATCTGTTTTCTCATTTGCCAAAAAATAGTGGAGGGTACTTCAAAAGCTCTTTATAAGGTTTAGTGTAAGGATTAACATTTTTAAAATCTTTAAAGGGTGGAACACAATGTCTGGCAGATAGTTAGAAAGCTATTATTAGAAAGAAATAGTAGCTCCTCTTATGTGTAACAATACAATTCATTCTTGACCCATACACGTTCAGTCTCGTGGAGGAGACAAATCTGAAAAGTCACAATGTAGCATGTGGGCTATGCTAGCAAATCTGGGATCAACTGGCCTTGGGACTCATCATTTGGGAGGGAAACCTATCATTTGGCCTGGAGAGGTGGCAAGCTCTCAGAACAGCAAAGTGCCATAGGAACACGCCTAGCCCTCATCCCACTTCATCCAGGGCTATTTGCTCATTCAATTTGTTCCTGAGTGACTCCTGTATCAGTGTGTCATGATTAAGGGAGATTGAGTTTCGATTCTGATTAAGAAGCTTCCAGTCTGGACAGAGGAGAGCTCAAATAACTTGGATATAAGACAAAACGTAGTCAGTGCTTTATAGAGGCCCAGACAAAGAGGAGTGGGCAGAGGCAGTGAGATTACTGAGACAGAAATAGAGCAATAAACGAGGAATAACTAGGCAGCCCAACAGAAAGAGCACAGTGTAGTGATTGACAGCAGAGTTGTGGCCACTGATAGGCGCTACAGTGGACAAGCCACTTAGATCTACTAAGCCTCACTCTCCTCATCTGTAACACAGGGCTAACCTTTTCATATGCTTGTTACAAAAATCAAATAAGATAGATAGGACATGTAAAGTAGGTACAACAGTGCCTAGTACATAGCGGGGGCCTCACACATAACAAGCACTTCACAAACTGCCATCATTGCAACATACGGGATATTTGAAGGGAGGAAGGATGTGCACATGTGGGGATGAGAATAAAATATGGACATTCAGTCAGAAATCTGAGGACCTGTTGGGGAGTAAGGAGTGGATTGACTTGGCTGGAGTGTGCACATGAGAGTCACGGTGAGTCTAAACAGATCTTGACGCTGGGAAGGCAGACCCTAGGAACTTTATTGTCTTTTGGGTAGGCAGGGAGGAGCCAGAGGATTCTGAGCAGTTCAATAACATTAAAGAGCTAGAAATAGGCTCGGCGCCTATAGCTCAACCGGCTAAGGCGCCAGCCACGTACACCTAAGGTGGCGGGTTCGAATCCCCAGCCCGGACCTGCCAAACAACAATGACGGCTGCAACCAAAAAATAGCCGGGCGTTGTGGCGGGCACCTGTGGCCCCAGCTACTTGGGAGGCGGAGGCAAGAGACTCACTTGAGCCCAGGAGTTGGAGGTTGCTGTGAGCTGTAATGCCATGGCACTCTACCCAGGGGGGAAAGCTTGAGGCTCTGTCTCAAAAAAAAAAAAAAAAAAAAAAGAGCTAGAAATATAAAGCTCCCAAATCCAGTGAGTTCTGTCTCTTGATGTTTTCAAATCCATTCCTTCTTCTTCAGTCACAAGGCCATAGCCCTGGGGAGGCGCGGGGGGAGAGTCCCCATCATCTCTTGCCTGGGCTATTACAGCCTCCTAACCACGTTCCCTGCTCGCCAAGCTTTTCCCCTCGTAACTCACTCTTCACATTGCAACAGCATTATTCTTAACCAAAATGAGATGGTTGTCACCCTCCTGCTTAAAATCATCATGGGTCACAGGACAGAGCACATGCCGTGTGAGTATCCACGCCCCCTCTCAGTCTGGCACAGCCGTCCTTTCTGGTTCACTCCACTTTCCCCTCCCCTGTCCTCGTCCACCGAGCATCTCATCTCTGCTATGTGGTCCCAGCTACACTGAGCCACTCAAAGTTCCCTCGCCACACCGTGAACTTTGATGCTCCTTTACCTTTGTTCTCCTTGGTCCCTCTGTCTGCCCTAAGCATTCATCTCAACCTGGAAAACTCCTACTCATCCAGCTCGCATCAGAATGTCATGGTCTCCTTTGACTGTCCTGTGGGACTCTGGTAGGTCAGAATGAAAGGCTTCCTCCTCCAGTCTCCACCACATTCTGCATATGTATTTACCATGAGGATCATAGGTACCGTGTTTCTCCCCAAATAAGACCTACCCCCAAAATAAGCCCTAGCAGGATTTCTATGCATTTGTTAAATATAAGCCCTACCCTGATAATAAGACCTAGTTATGTATCTGCATAGCCACGCCATGCATTTTGGCACGGAGAGGAAGACAGCCCCTGAAAATAAGCCCTAGTGTGTCTTCTTGAGAAAAAATAAATATAAGACAATATCGTATTTTGGGGGAAACACGGTAGCTGTGCAATAAGCTGGGCTGTTTGCCACCTGCAGTGTGTGTGGAGAGGAAGGAAGACAGGGAGGAAGGAGTCTGTCACCAACCAGCAGAGGGCAGAACACCTTGCTCAGTTGAAAGACCTTCCTGTCAACCTTTATCCTCTCCCTACTTGTCTTCACCTTGTAAGCTTTAAAGTTCAGCTTGGTGCCATTCCATGGGTCAGGTTCAAGGCCAAGTTGCTTTGCCTCATCCTGGGGCATAGAGGGTGCTGAGTTCTTAGGATCTTCACGCCCCCTCTGTCACAGAAGATCCTGTGGCTCTTAGCTGGCTGTAGGTCCATGGCCTCCCCACCCCTTCCTGTGTCTACTGCAGATCCAACCTTGCACCCAGACTCTGGGAAGCAGCACAAAGCCCATGTTGTGTGCCTTCCCAGTTCCCAAGTGGGTGGCCCAGCCCAACTCACCACTGTAGGTTCTCAGCTAAGAAATCAAGGGAGCCAGAGATGCTGCTATCTTGTGCATCAAGACATCCAGAGAGGAGGGAGACTACCTGAAAGCCTCTTGTCCTTGGCTAGTGCCCAGGGGGTCCTGGATGCTATCACTAGATTAGACACAGGCTGAGGGGAGATAAGTAAAAATCCATGATGCGGAGTAGTACAAGCTAAACTACTCTCCACTCCCATGGAAAGACCTCTGGATCACACTTAGGGGAGGTAATTCTCCTCCTGGCTCTGCCAATTGCTAGTCAGGTGGCACTGGACGAGGGATCAAAACTCTCTGTGCCTTAGTTCCCTCCTCTGAAAAATGTAATACTCTTATGAGGACAAAAGAGAGATGAGAGTAATTTTTAAATGTAAGCTTGGAAGGGTGTTCACACAGGTGGCTGGAGGTATCCACCCTCTTCTTTTTGCTAGTCCGTTATTTCTAGGTGTGTGTGTGAGAGAGAGGCAGAGAAAGATACAGAGACGGAGAGGAATAAACAGACACTGCTTTGGTAATAACTCAAATAATAGTAGCTATTCCATAAATTGAAAAACATACTACAGAAACACGGTATAACTGTCATTATGACTGTTTAGTCATCATCCTCACTCCTAAATCGTCCATAAGAGTCACTCTCCCAGGTCCCAGATGGACAAAAATGGTTACCAATGTGAAGTAGCCAGGGCTTGAGAAGGAAGCTAGTTAACCGCCCATGTGCAAATGCCCCAGCCTGCCCCACGTTGACAAATGCCCAAGCCCACCTCCCCCTCGTTCCTTGCCCAACACAGACCTCATCCACAGCTTCACTGTCAAGCCACAGAAGGCATTTTAGTAAGCAGTCTAGGGAAATGCACTTAAGCTTTCATTAACAGTTAGCAACTGTTTGATATTTCAGTTGTAGCACAAAGCAGCATCCCCTGGGAAGGAGGTGGGCATTTAACAGGCTGCAGGTGGGGAGATGACCTAATGATCACTGCTGACATTTCAGGGACATCGATTAAGTGCTCAATTATAGGAGGCCCACACCTGGTGAAATTAAACAGGAAATGGGCATTCATTACAGCTGGCTGCAGACTCTCAAATCATTGACCCATGCCATCGGCTGCCGAAGCTCTGGCTTAGAGGTGAGGAGAGAGAAGGGGGGGGGGGGGGGGGGGGGGAATGACAGAAAAACTAAACCACAGAGACACCAACAAGAAGAAAAAGAGATGAGAGGTGAGGAGATAGAGACAGATAAACAGAGACACAGGACAGAAAAATAAACAGAGACAGGGAGAGACAAAGACAAGAGAAGAGTTCAGAGAAAGACAGAGACTGACAAAATACCAAGGAAAACTGGAGAGAGAGAGCGCCAGATGAGAAGCTGAAGGCAAGAGAGAAAAGAGACTGTGAGGAGGAAGACCGAGGCAGAGGAGACAGAGCAGTGAGGAGGAGGAAGAGAAGCAGGAGGGGGAGGGCACAGGGAGAGAGCTGGAGAGGGCCAGAGGGCCAGAGAGAATTGAGCAAGGAGAGGGAGACCGGACAGAGGGAGGCTGGGGCAGAGGGAGATGGGACAGGGGGAGATGGGACAGGGGGAGATGGGACAGGGGGAGATGGGACAGGGGGAGATGGGACAGAGGGAGGCTGGGGCAGAGGGAGGCTGGGGCAGAGGGAGATGGGACGGGGAGATGGGGCAGAGGGAGA
>NW_003852396.1:8933333-8934600 GCF_000181295.1 Otolemur garnettii | reverse complement strand
GGGAAGCAGGGAACCGGGACCCGCCGCCGCTGCGATCGGCGCGCTGGCTCCGCGTTGGTCGGAGCACTTTTATATCTCTGCTCCCGCCCGGGGGCTACCGAGCGCCTCTGCCCATTGGTTAGCGCGGTGACGTGATGCGGCTCTGACAGCCTCGCTCCCCGCCGCGCCCAGCCGGCTGCAGCTCCCGCTCCAAACTCCTCCGGCCGCGCGTCCGGGGCCCCTTCGCCAAGGCGCGCACCCGCTCGCTCGGCTCCGCTTAGGTCCCAGAAGAGGACGACGCCCCGGGGGCGGACGGGCTGGGACTCTGGGGCCGTCAGACTGCGAAGACTGCGTTTTCTGGGTCTCCTCGTGCAGGGGCGAGGGTAAATTCTAAGTTTCCATCTGAGCTTTAGCCTCGGCACCGTTTCAATATTGAGGTTCGATCAGTCCTGATGGTTCTGGGAACAAGACAAACAGTGAAAGAGAGACATTAGGGTTCTCCCAGCCCGTGGCACCAGGATTTCCCACCAGCTGGAAGGCTTATTACTACTGGTTTGCTATTTCTTCAACAGCGCCCAAGAATGCAATTGGGGGGAGGGGGTTGTTTTCCAAGGAAATTTTTGAAAGTAATTCTGACAGGGTCAAAGAAACAATAAGGAGCTTAGGAGTTTTCTGCCCTGAAAGTTTGTGAAGCTGTATCTTCACGGGATATTATGACCGACGCTGTTTTCCCTTCCCACCTACTCCAGGAAACTTTGCTGTCTTAGTCACCTGTTTTCACTCCCACTGTGAAAACTCCCCCAGTCAGCTCTCCTCTGCCACGCACTTGCCTGACCCTGTAGTTAAGACCATGGGCTCTGGAATCAGGGTCTAATTCCAGCTTTGTCACTTCCTAGCCATGAAATCTTGGGAAAGCTGTTTAACTATTTTTGGCCTTGGTTAAAAGCTTTCCTTTTCCTAAATGTGGGCTTTTCAAAGACCTCTGCACAGGTCTCCCATTGCATTGCTCTCTGATGCGGGAGATGCAATGATTGCTTGACTACTTTTAACCACCCCTCACTTCCCTTCTTCATGCAGACTTCATGTAGACTCTCTGTGCCATCCGCCCAGCAAAGCAGTGCCCTTGTGCTGGAACACAAACAGTGACTCCAGCCCGGGTATCCTATGACCAGGTACCCACACAGTCAAACGGTGACTCCAGCCCGGGTATCCCATGACGAGGTACCCACACAGTCAAACGGTGACTCCAGCCCTGGTATCCTATGATGAGGTACCCAAACAGTCAAAC